>NW_010100272.1:77425-92925 GCF_000699245.1 Pterocles gutturalis
AACAAGTGAAAAAGACCAGAATCCTGATTGTAATACCACTTAAATAAGAAGGAGTTGAGGTTCAAGTCCTCATTTTAAAGATACTTGCATCTTGCCTTGGCTGGTAAGTGCCATAACCAGTATACTCAACTTGGAGGTACTCCTCACTTATCTTGAAACATTTTACAAGTTTAGCTTTCCTTTTGATGAGGATCGAAACCAAACAAAATCTTTTGTTTGTTTGTTTTCTCTCTTTACAAAATACAGTTCTTATTTTATGTCTGTCTTGCTAGAAACATCCTGATTTGTACCTACTTTAAAAAAAGGAACAATAATTCCGTATTATACCTTGGTTATCTATGTCTTTTATTAGACAATTTTCTACCCTGCACCTGTGGGTGTACTGCAACATAATACTGAGAGTGATGACTCATTTCAGGAAGACCCCCTTTGGTTACAGAGAGATAAAGAAAATGTTTGTTTAAGAGAAATCAAAAAGGATTTGGTAATCAAGAACACTTGGAAGTTATCCATCTACTGGATATATAACATATGAGCAAATGGAAATTACTAAAATGTTTAAGTAATGCAATTCTATCCTAAATCTGAAGAGTCTCATTCTGGTTTAGTAAGTGGAGAGTGAGAGAGCAAGAGTAATTCCCAGCATAGGAATGTGAGACTCTTGTGGTAAGGGATTAAGGATTGCATCATGTAAAGTGAAGTCGAAACCAGAAAGTGAAGAGGAAAAATAAAACAAACAAACAAGTCCCAAAACCGAATGTTAACTTTTGTTCAGCTCTAACTCAATTTGGTCCTTAACCTTTTTGGATATATGGAAACGAAAGCATTAGATGTCACTTCACGTGAAATAACAAGGTTTCGCATTAATAGTATCAGTTTGGAACCTACATAAATTATCCAGATTGAGTGAAAATGACATACTCTGTTGTAAACTGGAGGATATTACATCTTGCAAAATGGCCTGAAGTATACAAGTGCATTATTATTGTTATAAAGTTACTTTGGTCCAGAAACAAGGTCTGATTAGCATTTCATTTGGACACTATATAATATGGTAGAGAGAAAGGAATAAAAAATCCAAGAATATCAAGCCGATTATAGTGTTCACGTGCCATCAACTTTCTGCTCCAAGAACTTTGAAAGTTAAGCCAAACCAAACCAATGCAAATTGGTGGATTTGGACATCCTTTTCATGACCACATTGTCTTAGCTGGATTGTTAAGAACTTATTTTGGAAATCCAATTAGGCACAAGAGAGAAAGACAGGGAGAAATATGTCTGTAAAGTTCTAATATCCTGATTCAATGAACAATTTTCAAAGCAAACTCACTTTTAAGGGCACCTCTATCAAGAACAAAAACATCACTGCACTGCTGTCAGTGTTTCCTCACAACAGGCTATAAATACTTAGGGCACAAGATGAAACAAAAGCTTTGCAGAGTTTCCTATCTGGTGCCGACGTTTAAGTATAGTGGTAAAGAACATTTCAGCAAAAAATATTCCTTGTAATAAAGTCCAACTGTTGTTCACTATAGAGTGACCTTCTTGTGTTTTGGAGTGGGGTTTATCAGGGAAGAATCTCTGGAGAAAAAGTACTTTCTTTATATCCTGATCTCCAACATTATTTTAATGAGGAACCTAAGAACAGGATGGACCCACAACGAGAAATGACAACCAAAAACATGATAAAGATTTCAGTATTTTCACCCTAAATTTTATAAAGGTTTAAAAAATGTAGGAAAAGGATTTATTCAATAATAAATCAGTTTAGCTGCCAAATTATAGGCAGACTTTAACTACTTTCATAAAAAAAATCAAACAGGTACTCCTCGTGAGAAAGTTAAAAGGCAACAAAACTCAGGCTTGGTTGAGATTCATGAACAACAATAAACAATAAACTGCACAGAAGATGTTAGAAGAACACTTTTTAGAGAACATTTCTTGCACTCCTGCTTCTAGCCACAATGGAAATAACCCAGAATGCAGGTCAGTGTCAGCTCCAGTAGCAGTTTGAGCTGGAACCAGGTAGTGCAGAGAAACATTAAAAATGCAGGAAAAGAAATAGAGCTTAGGTGATATATTTATCCACACCTGCGTTTTAAAATATTAGACTTTGATACTGTTTGATGTAGTTCTGATGCTTTACGAACTGCCTTGAATTAAACAGTCTCATTAATTTCTTTCTGCTGCATAGGACAAATCCGTCTCCCAAATCACGTTGCCTTCTGCTTAAGCTTAACCTATATTTGACAATATCTTCAAATTGAATTTGACAGTATCTTGAAACTAAATATAAAAAGGAAATTCTCTATGTGCTGGAGGGTGGTGGTATACAGAAATTTCTCTCTGTTTTTTAACAAGATTTAGAATTTGAAACATGTGATTTTAAATGGTACTAGGTAACTTCCTGCACGGAAACCCATGAAACGTTCACAATTAATGTGTCTTGAAATAGGTGTGGTCTCCAGGCCTGGTAGGAGTTTTGTAAAAGAAACCATCGTGCTGGATTCAACAACAAAGTGAAGCACAAACTTGAAGAAAGGCATTCTTTAGTTAGTCCTTTCATTTAAAATCAGTTATGTTCAGGGCAAAAATATTGTATTTCAAAGGAGCCTATTATGCCTTCCCATAAACAGAAAGATCATACGTTTTAAAACTAAAGTATCATTATGTAATCAAGCTGTTGTATTATAAAGTATTTTGTGGGCTCAGATGCCCAGGGCTATCTCTACAAATATTTAAGAAGTCATTATCAGGGTATGTTCTCCCTAAAACAATGATTCTTTCCTCCTGTTTTCATATGCATATTGCCCATAAATATCTGATATATAAACATTTTTTTTAAAAGTTTACTAAGGGCACAAAAAGTAAGGCACAAAGTAATTTAAAGAAGCAGAAATGGGTGAATGCAGCAAATACATCAATGGCAAGATGATGTGTCTGACAAGAAAAAACATCACAAAACTGTGTGCGACAAAGTCTCACAAAAGGATCAATATTTGTATGCCAGTAGAAGGAAAATCATGAAGAGTAGCAAAAAATAAATCTGACCCATTCAAATTTGACATTAAAAGTAGTGCATTTGGATAGAGTTACAAAAGGCACCCAGAATATCAGGTGAATGTGGGAGCAAAAAAAAAAAAAAAAAAAGTTTTTCTCTGACACCACAGACATTTGAAGTGAAAATGATGGGTACAATGAAACTAACTTGAGGTACACCACAGAAAGAAAATGAACACAGAGGTGCTAACAGCAAACAAGGGAGATATGGATGGAAAATGTGTGGTGCAGAGGTGGTGTGAGCTGATGATACCTGAACCAGCAAACAGTTACGGGGCTGAAAACAACATCTCAGCTAACATTTGATATGAAAACAGGTCCCATTCCTAGTCCAGAGAAGGTACTCAGCTACCACGGAAGTGGGTGCCATGCAAATGTCATGGCAGATAGTTCTGCCAGACAGACAAGGACAAACAAACCTAGGAGACCAAACAGCAGGTGATATTAGAAGTCAATCTGAAGAGAGATAATTACTTTTGTAAATAAAAAAAAATCAGTTTTCACTTATCAGTGCTCATGATATACATGTGTCTCTCATTTGTAAATAAAATATAAAGAAATATTTGGTGTTGACAAAGGCTGGAAACTGTGGCAGACGTGTTATTCTGATATTGTAAAAGCAGTAAGAGGGATGCGCTTGGAGACTGGCTAGACTGACCTCAGTCCCAGACAGTCTACAGTCTAAAATAATTAATTCAGGACTCTATGAACAAATAATTCATAGCAAAATATAATTAGTGCCAACTAGCGTGGTTTCATGGAAATCAAGGCCTTGTCTAACAAACTTGTTGCATTTTTTTGATAAGACTGGACTTTTGACAGGTCTGGTTGATAAAGGCAATGGAGTTGAAGTAGTATGTTTGGATTTCCATGAGGCTTTTGACTTAGTACTACATGACATTTTGATTAAAGCACTTGCATTTTATGGAATTAACAGGGCATATATTACATGGATTAAAAACTGGCTCCATGACAGACCTCAAAATGTGGTAGTTAATGGGAGATATCAGTTAACAAGGTCATATCTGGCAGAGCTCTCAAGAGTGGTGCTCTCAGTCCAGTGCCATCTAATACCTTTAGCAGAGATGTGAACAATGAGAGAAAAAAAAAATATCTCTGTTGGCAAAGTAAGCAGATGACACAAAGATCAGGGAGATATTAAATAATGATGAGGACAGGTAAAGTTACAGAAGGTCTGAACTGCCACCTTAAATGGTCATAGTCTGGTAAAATAAGTTTTCGTACAGAGAAACACAGGGTACATCCAACAATCTGGATGTAGGTTACAAAGGACTTGAGGCTTATTTTAGATAATTAGCCGAACATGATCTGTCCACGCAGTGCTATAGCAAAGAGGAGTAATGTCATCCCTTGAACTATAGAAAGAGGAACATCAAACAGAAGCAGGGAGGAGATTACACCTCTTCATTTGCTACAAATAGGATCCCTAGTAGAGCACCGTATTTGATATCGAAGCAATAAAACATCATGTATATGCTTCATTGCTTTGTACTAAAGCGAGGATGGAGAGATGTCCTCTCCATCGGTACTTTTCCCATGATTTGCAGGTACTGGACTCACGACCAGCACTGCCCAGCTGCGGGACCTGTGCCAGACAAGCCCAAATTCAAGGTAGCATGAACAAGATTTTATTTATTCTGTTATTAGTAGAACTCCAACACTGCATCAGGATTTAGTAAAGGCAGAGAAAGGGGGGGAAAGAGAAGAGAAATTGTACTAGTTCTTAACAAGCTAAGAAATGACTCTATAGGAGTTGTCTGACATGAGGTTTGGTGAATCTCTTTAGGAAATTAGCTAACAAGAAATAATTCTATGTTTGACTGCAATAATATCAAGAAGATGAGGGGCATTCCTACATAAAAAGAGAATCTCATTTTTTCATGCGGTAATAACTTCAAGATGCAATGAAAGGAGAAAAGCTTGACTAAGGTCTTATTGTTTTCAGGACCCTGTAGAAACTGTTTAATGGAAGCAATTACAACACTGAATATGAGCATTACATCCTGAGAATAAGTAACAAGTGAATATGATGGATGATATACTTTATTCTGTTTCACATCACTTGATGGTAGAATTTCCACTTGGATATTTATATACAAATAAATAAGGGTAGCCACAGTACAAAGCAAGTGCAATTTAAACAAGCTCACAGTTCACTGCTATGCAGGGCTGCTGTTTAATGCCTAAACCAAGCTTGCTATGCCTTCGTCTTCTTCTCTACTGTGTTGCACTGTCTTTGACATTCAAGAGGTTTATGGTTTAAAAGGCCCAGGAACAAAACTTACTCGGAAGGCTCCCTGTAACAAGAAACAAAACTAAGCTTTGAAAGTACTCGTTTTGAATGAAACCATCGAACACGCGGCACATTCCCTGTAATTTTACCATTACCTCTGATATATACTTCTGCCATTCTGATGGTCCCACTTCTTGCAGCTAAACAAAGTGACCTCATTGCTTTCCACTGTATTTTCTTTTAAACATTGGCTGGGATGATTGAGATTCAGGAATGTGGGAAAACGGATTCCCAAGCCACGTCCATCCCCTTTAATTCTGAGCTGTAATTTTTGGCTTGGCTTGAATCACAGTCATCACATTTCAGTCTGAATCTCTCTGTAAAGTGATCTTTCTTAAACATTTCTTTCACTCATCATGGGATCAGAAACAAAGCCATTCTAGTCTTTCAGCGAAACACTTACAAACGTCTTTTTACAGCGACTCACAAGAGCTGAATTTCCTTTAAAAATGTTTGAAAAAGAGGAGGTTTTCATTGCCTGATTGTCCTCTTTGTGAATCTTGTCATCTGTATGCCATGAGCTACAGCTATTTTAATCTGTTTTTGTTTGCAATCCATTTGGTGTCCGCCCAAGAAAATGCAGGTGATTCTAATTAACTTACTGCTGAAGATGTGGAAAAATCTCAATTGTGCTACAGAAAATTATGCACTTAAAACCTTCCCTCTGTTATTTATAACGGCTTATTAATGAAAATGATTACATGAATACATCTACCGCCTGATTCATCTTTGTTCACTTTCTAAATCAACAAGGTTTATGCTAAAGGGGAAAAATCCCTACCAAATACAGACCTCAAGCGCACACATCAGCTCACTGGTTTAAATGGAACAGCAGTTTAAAAGGAAATAACGTTGTCTTACTTTATGCAACGCTGTATAATATCTGAAATTACCAAATGTTTGGAAATAGCCAATCACTTTCTGTAACACATTAGTATTTGATTTTATGAATGTTTATGTCTTTTTTTGTTTGCTTGTTTTCTCTTTTCATCCTTCCTTCACCACTCCTATTTGCTCTCATTTGCTGCTGTTACTGCTTCTCACGCGTGGGTTAGCGGATCCATTCTGACCAATGCTGAGTTTATCTGAAATAAATGGTTCTCTGCTAGTTTAGAAACTAGTCTTTTTTTCCCCTGATTGACCAAAAGGTCTTTCAGGAGTATCAGCAATCTTCAAAAGCTGGATGGTCCTTCACCAGTAGATCTTTTGGGATACAAGCAGCGTCATGAGCAGCTTCCAATTCCTACCTGTCCGGCATTGTGGCCATACGACCCTATGGTGACTGCCAGAAGGGAATTTCAGGTAGAGGGATCTGAGTCATTTATAGTAAAATCAGTAGATGTTAAATACTACCACTGAGTATTTTCTGCTAGCTACAGCTACCAACAGGCAGTTTACCACCTTCCATCAGTTACCATTTCTATTACTCTGTGCCACGCAACATAAGCTGCGATAGTCTGATTTGAATGTGGTGACAATGTGGATAATGCAGTTTATTTTGGGGAGAATGAAAGGTTATCATTTTAGGAGAAGCTGACGATGGAAAAAACTCACCCACTGTGTGACATGATCAGAACAGCTGGGGATGTAATGTGGAGGGTGGGGGAGAAGAGAGCCAAGGTATTTTGTATGTCCAAGAAATATATACAACATTGCCATTTCTTATATCCCAGCTGTGCCTGTTAACTTCTGGAAACATGTAGAGCTCAGCAATAAAGCATACTTGACTGATATTTACTGCAATGTGCTCTCTAAGACGTTTTCTGTCACACATTACGTTCTGAAAGAGTTAAGTAACATGAAAAACGCAGGCTCAAGATTATATCTGTCATGGATGAAAATACTACATTTATGCCTCATTGTAATCCATTCACTGGTTTATGGACCCCGAGCCCTCCAGGGAGTGTCACAACTCCACATGATACTGCTGAGAGCTGTATTTTGCTTTTTGGATTTCAGATTTAGCTGAAAGAAGTTTAAAAACACATGTAGCCTGACAACTCCCTGTTGGCCATGCAACTGAGGAGGGTCAAGAGCATAAACTGTTCCAGCAAAAGCCAGCTGTAACTTATGCTCGCTAAACTGGCTGAAGATCTGCCTGTTACAGACAGTAGCATATGAGAAATTTATGCATTTTGCTAAATCCTCCCACTTTGGTTGAACTGTGCTTCATTTGGGGATCCATCATCACCAACATCATGCCTGTGGTTTTTTTGAGCAACGTCAGGATACTAAAGGAAATTGCACTTGGGGGGATCGAAGTCTCCTCTTAGGACTATCTAGGACTTTCCATCAGGTCCACTGACATCGGTAGGAGCTGTGGTTGAAAGCTAAGGGACAGATCCAATTCTCCAAACATCCCTTACTCCCAATGTTGATTTTTAAAGAGAATTTAGTGCACAGTAGGGACAAATCTTTTCTTGCCTTTCACAATAGTGAGAGATTAAATTGGCCCTCAGTAATGTCACCTCCCCATCCTGACTAGTACTGCTGCTTATTGGACTTTTAACGGTTGGTAAAGGAAGAACTGTGCATTTGGGCACATACAATCTTCAACCAAAATGGGTAAGGAGTTTGCATTTTCTGGACTGTAGTACCTTTGCTTGGCAAAGAGAGATATATTTTTTTTTAATAATAGTGACAGGGATAGGAAATTTAGGATGGAATAGGGATATTTAGAACGGAAATTTGAAGTCACGAGACAGTTTCTTCCATCATTCCTTTAGCTTTTTAGAGGTAGTTGAGGAGTCCAGGTTGTTTTTTGTTTTTTTTTTTTTTACTTGACAGCCTGAAGCTATGGTCTGTTCAAGCTTCGATGTCTTGAGGTTATCTACCTCATCTTCAGGAACAGGTCCTGCCTAACTTTCCATGGGCACTTCCTACATTTGTTGTGCATTACTGGGGAGCGGATGCGAATGCAGTGTTTAACTCCCATAGTTCAACGACAGCTAAAGAAATATCAGCAAGGCACTCGACAATACTTGTTTCGTGGCATGACCCAGCAGGCTGTATCTGTTTCTTACAGTTAGAAATCAGACCATATCGGTTCTGGGTTTCTAACAAAAAAAAGCAGAACCCTGCTCTAAAAATGGAGTTTGGGCTCTCGTGCAGCTGGTAACGGTCTTTGCTTATTCATATTGTATTGTTAGCATCTATCTTTGCATTGGCTTTTTATCTTTAAGTGGGAGAAAACATTTAAAAATTAGACTCTTTAGTGTAAGGCACACTATCAGACACCTTTGGGTGTTACAGTCCATTCCTGTGTGGAAAACTCAGAGGCTCTCCTGGAAGATAAGTGTACATATGGCTATCTAACACCAACTTACTGAATTCTTAGCATTGCATATCTGCCTAACATATAGATGTGATAATACAAAAGTGTGTGTGTGTATGTATACGTGTAGATAACCTTTACTTTAACAGTATCTTTCCCAGTGCACATAGCACACATTTAAAGACAAAATAATGATGAAAATCATGCGATGCCACTGAACGCTCTTACACCGTCTTTTGTGCGATAAACCTCTAGTCTAGCAAGTGAGCAAAAGTTTCTTCTTTTTGCAAAAATCATATTTGGTGTTATGAAACAGTGACATTAAGCAGTATTATGTGGAAAAAATGGACACATTCATTTTACATGACACAAACCTATTGTGCTTAGATATTTTTCCACTCTTTTTGTCATCTTAGCTGCAGGACTCTGCGGTTATATATATTATTTTTCCTGTCATTCCCACTACATTTACTGTCTTCAAACTGATTCAAATAAAAGGTTTTCTTCTACCTCTATTTAACCATTTAATTTGGTCAAAATCTCAACCATCATCAAAGTAACATTCAGCAAAAAGTGTAGTCAAGATATCTACAGAAACCATAAAAATCCTGAAGAGGGTTACAAAGAGTGATAACTACCAAAACGTAAGAGACTAGCACATGCTTCATTACTTTGACAGAAGCCACTCCACAGTTTTAATTTTATGGTTTCACATGCATACCATGGTACACTACATTAAAATAGCACAAAACCTGTGTATGAATTACTCAGGAACTCCTGAAAAGAAGTTGTTTAAGTATAGCCTGAAATGGAACAAATTGTTTTCTACTTTGAAATATGCAAAAAAAAAAAAACCCACAATGAAATACAAATAATATAGCTGAAACATAACTGAGACATGCAAGAAATACAGAAAAATACCAATTTCTGATAAGTAGAAACCTGGTTGTTGGCAATAAAATGCACTGGATATCTGTTAGCTGAATTTGGGGTGAAGTAAATGCATAGATATGAGTATCATTTGATATTTTCATGCAAGATAATTATTTTAAAATTAGAAGTTACGGGAAGAATTTTGATTTGAATCATTGTCTTTGTATCTCAATGCTGACTGTGACACGGAATGATGTAAGGAAGGTAGAAATCCAATCTCATTGCTTTTACTAGGGTTCACACAGAACCTCTGGTATTTCAGAAGGCTTGGAAAGGAGAACTTGGCATACAGTGCATTCCATATCTAATTTCCTTCTTTGGTCAAAATTCCAGTAATTATTAATGACATTTACTATAGAGACATACAAGACAGTTGCAAAGTTTCTAGCACAAACTCTTCCTGCAAGCTGCTCTCTGTGTTTGAATGTATGACATATCAGAATACACAAATGTCACTGAAATAGAGATAATAAAAGAAAACATTGTGAACAATTTCTAATGTGCAAATTCAGATGTTTTTCAAACATCAATACATTATGACTGCAAAGCATCTAAAAAGGTTGTGTCTTTGCTCAGTAATGGTAAAAGTGTTCTTGTGCAAAGAAAAAAGCTGCGTCACTGGATCAATGTTATTTGTGACCAGAGAGTCACCACTGCTGTGAGTGAGGATAGTCCTGCAGGGCATTAAATAAAGTGATTTGTGAACACCTCTGTTTTAGTGGTAAAGCTGGAAAACATGGCTGCCTAAAGAGCACCCTTCCAGCATCTTCCACCTTCCTGTTTGGATTCAAGTCTGGCTTATAGTTTACCCGGGCTGGAGAATTAGATTTTTTTTTTTTCCCCAGTGGTTAGAATAGATGCTCAGCTTGTTCAAAGTTAGGTTTATAGGCTAAGTGAAAGCAGTTTTAATTAGAAGAGTATGTATCTTATCTTTCCACTGAGGTTTATTAAAAATATGTAACACCTGATAATTTAACACCGTATGAGTGGCTGCTAAATTTCCCCCTCTCTCTCCCCAACTCACACACACACACACATCTACATGCAAACAGAGGAATGCTTCTCGACTGCCAAACTAAGTGCCAAGATTTTGTTCACTTTAATCTCAATCATATGAGTTAGAGAACCATGAAACAAAGTTTCTACCAAGTACGCTGACAGATTTTTTAGTTCTAGTGGCTCCACAGGGCATCCCGACAAGTACACGAAGAAACTTTTCTTTATTAAAGATTTCTGAGCTGATCCATTTTCCATTTAAGTCGACATGAGCAGTATCACCATAAAGAACTCAACACTTGCTAACTGATACCATACACCCATCAAAATGATTTCATTTCTAAGTAAACAAAAAAGTTGTGGTACCTCCGACACCATTGTGTGGTTACTGCTGGCACAGGAAGGATATTTGGTGGCAGCTACGTTGGTGTGTTATGTCACATAACACCATGTCAGCTCAGGATTGACAAATCAAAACAGATGGTTTGAAATATTGGGGGAAATATTCCTGGGAAGATGGGGAGAAGAAGCATGGAGTAGCTTCTTTCTGTCTTTTGAGGACTTTCTTATTTTCTGAGGGCAGACATCTCAGAGAAGAGCCATCACCTTACCCTTGGTTTGGAGGGGTCCATGGTGATTTTAAGAGCCTCAGTGTTACCTGTAAATGCCCCATCATCTGGGCAGCTCAATTAGTTATTGTTCTTTGTTTTTAAATCCTGACAGAAAATCTGGATATTTACATTTCTGATCCAAATATATAAAGCTTAAGGCCCCGATCCAACAAAACACCGAAACATTTCCTTAACTGTAAAGAACAACCATTAACCACAAAATAGATCTATTCAGGTCCTTCAAGAGAAATCTCCATCTGTTGTGGTGAATAAAGGCTGGTATCAGTCAAGCAGGAATTATAGAAAGAAATAACCTACATCTATTACAAAGCAGAATAAACATGAGCAAGCAGGTTCTAACAGCAATATCTTGCTTACCAATATAAAGGTTATTTGAAATGCATCATCTCTGACACCAAAAAAAAAAAAAAAGGTGCATGTAGGATCATGAAGAGAGAGTTGGATCAGGCTGGCTGGAGCTGCTGAGGATCCAAGTGATAGGGTTCTGCTGTGTTATGAAACGAAATGGCCACATTTTGCTCTCATTTACATATATGTCATTCCTCCCAAACCAGGGAGCATTGTTTGTCTGCGTGAAGACAAAAAGAAGTTGGTTTGCTATATAATTACATCCATGATCCGCGAGGATCCTGATTACAATAAAACAATCTGCTGAGCGACTATACAACTGGAGATCTTTAAAAGATTTGTTAATTCCTTGGGGGTTTATCACGCAGTAGCCAATTTAAGGACAATTCAGTTACTAGATTGCTAACACTATCGGTTTCATAAATTCAGGGGAGTAAAACGAGCTAAACAATCTTCTCTTAAAGAAGTGAAAGCCTCAACATAAAGCCTTCTTTTCAAGCTGCCCTCTTGCTTTGCCCTCTGCCTTGCTCCTGAAGCTTTCTGTTGGTACAATTCCTCTCACTTAGGTATCAATCCCATTAGGCTGCTATATTATGTGGCTAAAACATTGATGTAACAGAAACTGCTACAGCAAATAATTGAAGTCATAAAATACAACTGCAGTTATTTGCTCTCTTGAATGCAGACAGAAAAAAGGAAACAGGGTTTGTTTTTTTTTTTTTTTTAAACTGACCCCATAGCGTTGCATACAGAGAGCAAAACTTTTTTAATATGCTTTCTTTTATTGTTGTAAAACTTGCTTGAGAAAAATATAATGTAATTGTAATAATTTATTTTTTTTTTCCACAGGAAAAGCAATTAGCCTACATTGTGGAATTGTGCCTTCAAAATTTTATTCAAAACCATAACTTTATTTTTAAGCAACATGAATGTTGAAAGAATCTGAAACTACATCTCTTTTTTTTTGTCCCCTCTAAAGGAACTTAATGAACTTAACTTTGTGTGTGCGAACATCTCCTCTAAGCCAAGACTCATTTTGTCAAGTGTTAGCCCAAAGTGTTCTATTAATGGCTGAACTCTAAAGTCTGACTAAATGGGGTTTGCAGTGGAAATACTGCCAGCTCCTCATCTGTGATGGCATGTGTGCTGCACTAGGGCACAGTGCCCCGCATCCTCGGTTTATTCGGGAGGAAAAGAGAGGATTTTTGTGTCGATCTTTTTCTCCTTTTTCATGGCTGGGAGGTGGATACCCTCATGTGTGAGTTTCCCTGAATCTGACTCTGACCAGGGGGCATGTCAGGACCTTCATTTTTCTGTTTGGCACAGAGTAAGCAACAGAGACAGTCAGCTGGCTTTAAATTTCTCTGGACTTTTTGTTTCAAAGTGTGCAAATGTCAACTGCTTGATTTACGCAGTATATTAACATTATTTTAATATCTAGAAAATGTTGTTTGGTTCTTTTTTATTTCATAGGTTAAGTGGTTTATTTTATTTATTAAGCCTATTGAAAAAGATTTTATGGAAAATTCTGAAGACAAAATGCCCTGTTTCCTTCTACATGTTAGCTAATAGATATATTATACAATGCTAGAAAAAGGCAAAAGGCCAAACTCATCTCTGGTGTAATTCCAGTAAAAGCAATAAAATTACACAAGGCATGAATTTGGCCCAGGCATTGTAAATGTTACTCTGGTGCACACTGAGTGTCTGCTTGTTGTTACTGGCAAGGCTTAAAATACAAATCCCTCTTTTTTTTTTTTTTTTTCATAGAAATGGATACATTTCTCTGGAACAGATTAATCAATGAAACAGGTATCAGGTAACTATGACAAAGACGGCAACTGGTTCAAATGCCTGCCTTTTTTACAGCTTTTTCATCTTCTAACTAGCTTCCAGTCTCTGCTTTCAAGTTGTTCTTTATTTTTTTTTTTTAATATATATTTATCCTCTCTTTTGTGCATTGTCATTGCAAGGCTTTTATTCTTTTTTTTTTCCTGCTCTTGTCTCCTTTTCTCTAATTTGTCTTGTATGCCCTTCCGTGACGTTTCCTGTTGACACTTCTTGACATTTTTTTCTAACTCAGAATGTGGCTTTCTAGCAGACACAGAGGCCCCAGAGTGAATACCCTTCAGAGCCAATTCTGCCTTGGACCTTGCACAACACTATTAACTGGCTCTTACGCTAGGAAAGGTGGCTAGAGCGGGATTGCCTGAGCCCGAAGACAGAAATGGTTGAGGGAAAGCTTGCCAACATGTTTGCACTAAATTCAACCACTCTTAATTTCTACTCAAAAGAATAATAATAACAATAATTAAAAAAAAAAAAAGAGCCGAAAACATTTTAAATCACAAACTTGCAAGGATTTTTTTTTTTTTCCTCAGAACTTTGTTGTTTTCTATTGCATTCATCTGTACGTTGAAGTTTATGCTTGTTGGCCACTTGAAAGTAAACATAGTTCAATGCCCTCAGAAACAGTTTTCTACAGCCCACTAAAATTCCCTGGAAAAAGGCTTTATCTGCTGAACTGCTAGATATTTGTGTGTGTGTGTAATTTTTTTCCTATCAGTTTGTTTCCTTTTTTTTTTTTTTTTTTTAGCTCGATGCATATAAAAGTTGGGAGCAGAAGCCTCCTTGGAACAAGATAGAATCATAAAAGACTTCAGGAATCTCATCACAAGCTAAACAGTACAAATTGCACATTCTTCATGGAAGTATTAGCTTTTAGTGCGTGCCTGGATCCAAGCATAATAGATTATCCCAAAGTGGGAAAGAATGAACAGTACAAAATTAGCAGAACAGGGAGCTCAGATCATTTGGTGGAGCAACATGATCTCTGTACTTTCAGGGTACTGAATTCTAAAGCCACTGGAAACAGTATGTAAAATTATATCAGAGTAAGCAAGGAAGCATGGGTAGGCCTGGGAGAAGGAAAAAAAAAAAGTTTGGAAAATACCTTTCCAGAGGCAAATAAGTATTGAAAACCAGGGAATGAGCTTGTAGGAAACAAACGGCTATTTATGAAGAGTTTCTTGCTCTGAGGATAGAAATATGCTAAAAGATATGATAGAGAGAAAACACAAATAAAATACATTTCAATGGTTGTTTGGGGGCCAAGTGCTGTTGGAGAATAATCCCGCACTCAGACAGAAATATAAAACTGCACAGGATAGGTCAGTCTCCTGAGGTTTCCCTTCTTCTCAAGAAAATCTTGCCAGAACAAATCCTTTATGCCAGCGGCTGCTGGGTTTGGTCTAACCGTGCTGGGAAGTAGCCCAGGAACACTGTACATG
This sequence comes from Pterocles gutturalis, assembly GCF_000699245.1. NCBI lineage: Eukaryota > Metazoa > Chordata > Aves > Pterocliformes > Pteroclidae > Pterocles > Pterocles gutturalis. The sequence continues at coordinate 92,273 of NW_010100272.1, forward strand.
TAATGGCAGCTCCAGGATGGTGGTGAACACGCTCTGGCAATACTACCCTGTACTTTCCAACTGCCTTCTTTAGGTCCTCAGGAATAGGACCGAAGGATTTTTGGGAACCAAATCCATAAAAGATATTGTTTAAGCTAAATACACCCCGGAGGAGCAAGTCGCTGAACACAAATCTAATAATGTGGCACGTTACAATACATACAGGGATGTAAGCTGCGAGAGGTTGTATCTACTCTATTAGTACATACCTTGGCTGCACAAGCCATCCTCACTGCTCTCCTATAACCTATGAACTACACCATACCATAGCGATCCCAGCTTTGGAGTCACCAGATTTAGGAGGTGCTAGAGATTTTTTTTTTTTTCCTAATTCTTCTGCAGTGTTTTCTTCCATTAGAAAATGAGACAGCATTAAACTGTTTCAAAAACTCATTTTGTCCTAGCAGTATAAATATATTCACAATATTTTTTATTTTTAAAACTCATTTCCTCTTTGCTTAACTCCTTAAGATAAGTGAACTCTCCTCTATATAAACTTCCTACCAGAATACTGACTACATTTTAAGCAGTATAAGATTTAGAAGGTAAGGAAATATCACTTTTTTTTTTTTTTTTTTTTTTTTTAAAAAAAGGTTTTAAATTGTTTTTTGCCG
>NW_010100272.1:92956-135437 GCF_000699245.1 Pterocles gutturalis
TAAATAGGTTTTAAAGTGCTTTTAGCTGCACTTTAGCTTTTAGATTAAGAGATAAAACTGATGAAAGGGACACAACCTTCTGTCGCAGGGCGGCATGGCATTTGGGAGGTGAGGTGGTTTAAAATATCATTTTTATCTTCATTTCTCTTCATTGGGATGACTGTATTTCCTTACTACATCCCATAAGGTACTTTATCTTTGCCCATAAAGACATTTAATTCCTTAAACACTGAATATTCTGTGGTGTAAGACTTTGTGTGTGTGCATTTCTGCGATGATACGAAGCATAATCAAATCACAGCTATGGATATTAAAGCCAAAATGAGGCTTGATTTTAGGTGCTTTGGGGTGTGAAACTTTGGACACCTTTACGAAATCTGATTTTCAGAGAGCAAGCGCTTAAAACGTCTCTCAAAACTGTGTCTTCTTAAAATTGCACACCCAGCCTAATGGTCACTTCTGAAGCCTTGCTGGCATACCCGGTCCTACCCCAGCACATCACCCCCCCAAACCAAAACCCCTACGCTCAGGGATTTTTTGTCACTGCTCTTATTTAACATGATTTGTTCGCTGGGGCTCAGAGCAAGGAAACCCAGTAAATAATACATTGGACAATCAGAGAAGATAACAAAAGGAAATAGTTAAGGTACTATAATAATTTTAGCCATTCTTTTTTCAGGTCACTATAATCTGCCCAAAGATAACTAATTGTTCAAAGTAAACATTCCACTCTGACCACAAAAGGAATCCATTACACAAACATATAATTCACAGTCATTTTTAGTGGGTTGTAAACAGTTTGGAATGAGCATAAAATGGGACAAAAATCAAAGTGAGCATTTAGAAATGAAAAAGTGTTTGCTACAAAAGGTCAGTCCCTTTACTTGGCAAAGTATGTAGAAAAGCCTGGGAAAATGTTGAACACACAAGCAGTAAGGGAATTTTAAAGCCAACAACCTCCCTGTTTCTTTAAACAGACATCGGAACCTATAACTGGATCCTGTCAAACAAACGACAGCAAAAAAACATAACAGCTGCTAAGAAGTAAAGTTGAAAGATAAAGTTTTCTAAGCTAAAGAACCTTCTCAGAAGTGGACTAAAGGTCTTTCTTAAATCTTTAAGCAAGGTTATGGATCCCAGGGTGGCTTTTAGGCACGGAATCAAATATGTAATTTTGTGTATCATTCCTGTCAGAGCATCCTGTGCTCCAAGAAAAGCAACAGAAAACAATGTCTGCAATGTCCAGTTTAGAATGGGAACGGTACCTGTAATCACCAGCTCTGCTGCCTGCAGGGTCACTTCTCAAGTCATTTGGGCTGATTTGAGAACACTAGCTTGGATTTGGGAATGGAGGGAGAAAATGAAGGACATTTCAAAAGAGAGATGAAAGTTCAATTCTATTTCCCTGGAGCGTTAGTACTGTATTTCTTTACAAAACCTAACCTACACTGGATATCCTCAGTAGGTTTAGGATACCGACTGCTTGGGGTGTTCGTTTACTCTGTCATTAGGCACGCAGACAATTGATCATCCCTAGAAAAGAGCTTTGTATCAGACTGTTTTCACACGATAAAACATTACTATGAGAAGTACCAGATAACATTTTGTTTAGGTGCAATGCAGACTGATATTTTTACTTTTTATGCGTTCTAATCATGCTTTTCATACATTAAAAAAAAGGGGGGGGGGAGGGGTTTAAAGGGTCGTGGATAACAAAATAAATAGGTGACTCAAGAAATGACTGGAAATAATATCTGGCCTAGAAACACCAAAAATCTTGCAATGGGCCCCACCCTTGGCAGGAGTGCACAGCATGTGAGTTATAGTACACTGGGAGGATCGTCCCAGGCTTTCTCTTCTCAGCTTAGGGCTGGAGCTACCTATCGGACACTTTCTGGGGACAGAGAAAAGCATGGAATACAGATTGAAAAAGGCAACTCAAGAGGTAGCCCCAGAAAAGCCTCAGGTAGATGTTGATGGCAAAGTAGAAGAGCACACAGGAAAAACAAGGGATACACTGAGCTATAAAAAACTTTCCCTCCAAATCCCTGAAAAAGTAGAATGTGAAGAAGAAATATTAGAAGTCTTTGAGCAGACGCTGTACTTCTTCAGTCTGATCATTCCACAGTACAGAATTATTCTCTTGTCCTCACCAGCTCAGAGCATGTATGTGGAAGGTTGTTTTTTCTGTTTAGGATGTTGAATGAGATACCAAGGGTACAAGACTTTTTACCTGGGTACTATTGACTTCAGTGGCACAGGTCTGTATAGCTAACTACTCAGGACAAGAAGTTCATCAAAAATTATGAATGAACAAATAATACAGAAAGAATGAAGAAAAAAAACCCCTGAGCTTGTTAAAATAAATTAAAAAAAATTAAATGTGACAATTGCCTTGCAAATTTACAAGAGCGGGCACATTTTTATTGAGTGTCTTTATGAAACTCCACTACCAGCTCTGCAAGATGGCCGAGTAAATTTAGAAAAACGTTTTGCTTTCCAGACCTATTTCAATAACTAAAAATGCCAAAAGAGGCTGAAAAATGTGGAACTCACTCTTGAACAAGTGAATCCTTGTTGGATAGATAAATATGCATTATGGTGTGAGAATTTTTAGACCAGACCTTATAAAGCACCCCTGTCCTGAAATGGTGAAAAAGTGAACAGTAGCCTAGGGGACAAATGACCAAAATCTGATCTAAACGGCAACAAAATAATTTCAGAATAATTCCTTTGATTTCAATATAGATATTCATTTAAAAATAGTGTAACTAAACAGGAAATGTTGCCCACAGTTAATGACACTCTCTGCATTTTTAATCTGTGGGAGAATATTACTACAGTAGGCTCTTGTATCTAACCTCATCTACACAGGAATATACATGAATTAATACGGTTTATTCAGATTTAGACTTTCTGCCCCAGTGAGAATGTTTTAAAAATCAGAAAAAACAATAGAAAACCAACAGGTAAATAATATTTAAAACCACGAGCTGATAAATGAGAACACAATAGTTTAGCAAAGTACGAATGTTTTGTAAGCAACATTTAGAGTCAGTCTCCTAAGGTCTTTTTTCCTAATAATCCTTTATCTTAAATGAAGCACGCAAGTAACATTTTTGGTACAGTTACAGTACATAGATGATATATTTTCTAAATAGGGAAAAAAAAAAAGCTTTTCTACAACAGCCAATATGCCAGCTGTACTGAGTATCTAGGCCATCTTACTAAGACTAGGAAAGTAAACATACAGTTTTCATTAAATGTGCCTTTCCCATAATTGGTACGTAAGTATTTCCCATGACTCTGCAGTTGAGTATCTTGGCTGGAGGCATATCTGGCCATTAAGAGGAGGGCTTCAGATCTGTTGAGTCTCAGCCATGCCGGGAGACTTGGCACCTCCACATACTGCTTCCTAATACCAACCCCGGTAGAAAATGTCATCAGAAGCTTGCATAAACATTGGACTTAGTTTCACATAAATTACTGCTGTCCTGAGATAGTTTATGCCAGAACTTAGTAAAAACAACACTTTGAGTAAATAGAATGGGGGGAAATGCAAGCATCTTAATCCAAGAAAATGATAATAGAGAAAGCTATATATCAAATATAAACTCATAAATACAGCGATAAAATGAAATTTTTATCTCATGCCTTATAATTAGCTCTTATTTACGTATTAGACCAACTAAAAGGGGTAGACTTCTCTAAGTCACAGCAAGTCTGAAGAACAAGAACAATAATGCAACACTCCAAAAGATGAACTCCTTTGAAGGAACAGGGATATTTTCATTTTCTTCCATGAACATTTCTCTGATAACTACACAGACAATAAACATTTAATTAGGTTTCCTGGATTTTTCTATTACAGTTCAGCAGTGCAGAGACCTCTGGCCTGCCTCCTCCTGGAGAAGTGGTCAGATACCAGCAAACCTCTATGAAATATCCAGTGCATCTTTTAGAGAACCTTGGCTAGGATCGAAACCGAACAGTCAATTAGACATGTTCTGCATGGCATGGCATTTTTATAATCTAATCTCTGCCTTTCCTTCTCATGTTCTGAATTTCTCCTCACAATTCCTCCTCTATTAATAGTCACTTCACACATTTCTCCCCATCTTTGTCTCTTTTCTTTACCCAGCCTCCAGCATTCCTCCAAAAAACCAATGCTGCTATCTCCCCCTACCGAATGATCTCCAGTTTGTTCGTCTCTGACTTCCTGCCAAACATTCTGGGAATAATAATATCCCTGTGCTCTTTGTGCTATATAATTAAAGCATGAATTTACCAGAGTTTGAAACTCCAGGGTAGTTTTATTGCACCTTTTGCTATAAAACCAGGTAACAATGATGAAATTAAAGTAGCTTTTTCCTTTGTGGGTAACGGTCTAAGTATCTGTTTGTTTTTCATTGGTTTTCTTGTTCTGAGGCTCCAGTATATGGCAGTGACAATGGGTTCACCCAGCCTTATTCTGAAAATAAATTTTCTATCTTTTGCAAGATATATGTTTCCCCAGATCCCTGGAACAAGTTGTAAACTTGTAACAGATGGTGATGAAGCCTCACATTTTTATACAATACATTTTAAGATTCTGCATCTACCGCATGTACCTTCCAAAGAAAATGACCTTCAATGAGAGAAGATACACTCTGAAGAAAGGAAGGCAGGCACCGGTGTTAAGCACATCTTTTTATACCACAACAATCTTTCTTATTAACTTAATCAAAACTTTTAATGAGGATGAATACTCGTTCCAATATTCTTATAATATTATGGCTTTTTAAAATAACTGCAAAAATTAGACACCTGCACACATTAAAAAAAAAAATATGGTCACATTAGAATAACATTCATTTTGGTTGACTACAATTCAGGACTTCAGAAAAAGTATTGGCATTACACTCACCAGAGACTTCAGAATGAAAGTTGCTGACATTTTATTGATGTTTAGCATTTACTTATCCAGAGAAAGACTAAAACAACAACATGTCAAACAAAATATAAGGAATAATTGGCATGAATGGGTTCTATTAGTGTTTTATCACAGAAAGAAAATGAAGATACAGAATGTGATACAGTTCAGTCCATAACTATATTCTAAATTGAACTGCCTGCCTACCCTGGCAATGTGAACAGATTCACAAGGTTAAAGTTTTGATTACTAATAGAGAAAAAAAATAGTGTTAAATATTAAGGTACTCACCTCTTTTTTCAACAGCTTTTATACACAGTCTTACAAACTGGGGGACTGTAGATTTCTCGTGCTCACACACCAAGTGCAAATGTGAGCCAAAAATTTGATCTACATTTGGAAAAAAAGAGGAAAATACATTAAAGCACATTATTAGCAGTAGGATTTTTCTCTCTTCTGAGCTTTAATATGAGTTAAAATCTCAGCTATCGAAGATGGACAGACAAGGTTGGAAAGAAGTCCTTTCAGTCATCGTAGTTGTTAGTGTCTGCACAGGACCAAACCTCTCGATACCTGCTGCCCATAGCACTCGGATATTAACCCTGCACTCAAGTTTCAATGGCCATTTAGACCTTGTCCTTTCTAAGGACTGGATGCAGCAGTCTCTGGAGTTGACCAGCCACAAAAAAGTGAAGGCCATGCTAGAGATACAGCTTCTTGTAGAGATACAGCTGTCTTGTTGAATCCCAAATCCTGCATGATGTTAACTGTTGGTCCAGCCTTGGAGCTCCTATTATTGGGTAGCCTCCATGCATAGAGTTTCAGACTTGTCATAGAGTATGGTAGGGATATAAGGGCTTTATTACTTTGAATGATTAGGACTTAGTAAAATTTCATCTCGTCTTTGCAAGAGATTGGGGGTTTCTTTGACACCAAACTGTCTCTTCAAAAAATAGAATGTACTAGTCATCTTTTGACGAGGATTGCATCTTACACAGAGGTTTACTTGTGATTGGTGTTATTTTTTTAATGAATAATAACTTAAGTAGATAATCTTACCTTTAAGATTTTATGATTCTAAAGTTTTGAGCAACTTTGAATGTTAATCTTAAAACATATTTATATAAGCAGGTTAAACTCCTCAGATTACTAATTAGCTTCCTCCACCTCATCTCCACTCAATATGTTTGAGAAATTATGAAAAGAGCAATCAGTAATGGGGCTGTTGTCAGCTCGAATCAAAATGAATCAAGCAGATGAAAGAAACTACTCAATAGGAGCCAGTTAAATGCTCAAACAATAGGAGCGTACAATCATAATTTATCCAAAGAGACAGTCTCCATATAGCATTTCAACAGAGTACTACATTTTGGGACTTGGCATAGAGGCTTTAAAATTTTTTTGTATAGATAGCTGAGGGGTGTTAGCACAAGCTCGGGCTCTGCAGAGCAAAGCGAGCAAGCACGCTCACCCACAGATCAGCAGGAGCTCCTGCTGTCCTCCCCAGCTCCCATGGCACTGGAGATTTCCTCCATAGTCAGCCCCACCATCTTCCACCGTAACCAGTTTGACTGCTGCTTTCTCCAGAAAAACCCCGCACCTTTTGCTCACTAATAGGCAAAACCCCATTTGTTTATTTTCTGCTTTGCAAGGGTCTTTGCTTTCCTGTTGTTAATCACTATTATTTCTTACTAATCTTAGATTTCACAAGGAACTCGCTTACCTTTTCTTTCCTAATACCTCAGCATAGTGAACAATCATGGAAACAAGGTGGGGTGCATGGGATGGTTTGGATTTCTCGATATGTATTAGGGAAGTTTATTCCAGCACCCCCCAACGCATGTGGTCTGCATTCTGGTAGAGTACATCAAAGCCTGAATGTGAGTTGGATTTTGGGCTGCAGAAGGGATGGAGAACTGGGTTCACAGCACTATGCCGAGGAAGGTTGTGTGCGTGTGTGGCGTTAAGCATTAGCGAACAGTCTGTTACATGTTTTGGGGTTATGTTTCTGACAAAGCACAGTCTGGTTACATTTTCTTCATAAAACATTTATAGCTGCCTTCAGTAGTAATTATATATACAGAGATTTATGATTAAAATGTACTGGTGCTTCCTCTTTCGACATCTTAATTGTTTTTTAAATTTTAGTAAAGACCTGTCAAATTCTTTGCATAGTACGGAATGGTCTCAGATGTAAATTATGTTAAAAGAAGTAAAAAAAAATGTATCTTATTTGGTGGACAAAGACACTTGCAAACAATTTCAGAATCAAAACAGGAAGAGAACTACACTGTGTTTAGATGGCAATATATGAAGAACTGAGACAAAATTAATGCATGGATGTTCAGCAGCCTCTCTTCTCTATATAACCACTTTATAACCAATTTACAGGATTATTTTGCAGTCACTCTTTCAATCCCCAGTACAAATACAGAATACTTGGTATTCTTGGGAGGAAATTTTGAAAAAGCTGGAAGCTTACACAATTCTCACCTAGTCCATTACTCCTTTTCTGGGTGCAGAATCTGTATCTTCTCCAGCAAAATGTTTAACCTCATTTTCCTTTTGGTATATGGATATAGCCACATTCTGTATCTTGCAGTTAAGCTTTAGAACACCTCTTCTTAACAAATAGGCACTCAAGGTTTTTGTCTTCAATGGAAGGGGCAGCGAATCAGCACTAATAGTTGCTGGGCATCAAGAGAGGCTATGGTAAAACAACAACACACAACTACTTTGTATTTTTTTCTCCCCTTCTAGAAATTCATGAGTATTTATAAGTACATGATCTTGTGAGTCATCCAAATAGTCTGAATTCTGGGTACTCCTGAACCGCAAACTCCATGATTCTCTCCAGTCAATTGATTTTTTGCTGAATCTGTTTCTGTGCATAAACATGGGAATGGCAGTAGTTACACTGCCATATTTACACTCTTAGAGGTCACAGGGATAGTTGAGGAAAATTCAGTTAATGTTTGCTTGTGCAGTCCTTTGAAAACAAGGAATTATAGGAATGTCAAATTACTAATTTTTGTAAACTAGGTTTAAGTGTAACTAATATTAAAATATTATTTTATTCTTCTTTTATAGGTGTGTATATACATTTTAAAACTAGTTTAAGGGTAAATTATCCAGAATATTTTTTCAAGAAAATAAGAACTGCTCCCAAAGGGATAAAAGAAGTAAAAAAGCCTTTGTTTGAATTGCTTGTGATAAAGCCCTTCAAAACTTCACTTTTTATGAGTTGAAAAAAAAAAAAAAGATGTACACAACACTCCTAACCTCCTGTTATGACAGTTTATGTTTCCTGTCCAGCTTATTTAACTCAAATGCCTGGGAAATAGACACAATTACCACCTTATGGAATGCTACTTAACTTTAAATGCTCCCCTATGAATAGAAATCCACTTTATCTTCTCAGAGTTATTCCAGTTTCTCAGGAATTATTTCCTCTATAGGGTCCTGAAATGCTCTTGTTTCATCATCTAAAAATTTAAACTAACAATCGCTCCGAAATATCTTTTATTAGAACAAAGGCAATTCCCATACAGTGGATTCTGTTCACAAGAGCTCGTACAAAGGAGCTGCATACTATGCCCATATACAGCTTTAATCATTCACTCTTTCAGCTGTTATCAATTTAAAACCAATGAAACTCCCACACTGAGTCCATTTGAGCAGTCAATTTTAATATCTTGGGGCATCTGTAGTTATTCTGAATTGGCTGCAAAAGCAGAACTAACAAGTTAAGCTCTAACCATAAGTCTACATCAGGCTGGTAAACCATACATCAAACGCAGACAGTTAGTCAATACTGTAGGACGAAAAACCAACAAGCATTTTTAAGAAGAGCAATATATTCATAATATGTTTGGTGGTATGGTTTACATTACATATCCTCGATATCTGCGCATTAAACTCTCTATTTAAGACGGTGAGGTGTGTGACAGCTTTGCACAGGGGTATAAAACGAGACACCAGAAGAGGAGGGAATGGACATTTGCAAGTTGTATAATATAAAATGATGATTACAGCTGCAATGAATTGCTTGTTCTGGTGAGCTTCAAGCTTTCCCTGAGCCTGACAGAGATACTTTTTTTTTTTTTTTTTTTGAGTAGCTCTCACAGGCTGCAGCAAAGCCACTAATTCGGAGCTGCAGAAATCTAGTCTATGGGAGAGAATACTTCTGGAAAAGAAACAATTAAAACAAAATCACTAAAGCCACATCCTCACTGAGAATGTCATTGTTTAACTGGTTTTGGTGTACATGGATGAGATGTGGCCACACTTGGAAGGAACTCAGACTTCAGTGTTTTTTATTAAAAAAACAGGGCATGGCTAATATTCCTATTTCTCGGGAAGAAGCTCAAATTCTGACACGAGAAGAGAAGGTATATTGCTGTAATGCTCAAGTTTTTAGAAAAGTGAATTATATTTATGCAGTGCAGTGCCTTCCAGGAGCAGAGTTAACTCTACTACATCTGGATTTGAACTGCTGGACCAGAGCTCTGTATCAACATCTAAGTTGTTTGTTTTCTTTGTGTCTGTTTGAATGCTGGGAAGGAAAAGGGGGAAAGAGAACGAAAAGGCAAAATAAGAGAGGAATGTACAGAGAGAGGGACAGAAGAGCAAACACCACAGCAGCGAATTTTTTGGAGGGGGAAGGGATGTGGTTGGAAAGGGCCTTATTTTGAAAGGTGACTTCTAGCTGCTCAATCTGTAGTCAGGCATATTAAGGCAGACATGAAAAGGATCCCAGACTTGGGCTCCAAATAACGCCATGGTGCCTTTACAATAAGTTGTCCAGGTCCTCAGCTGATTGAAGTCAACGAGGTTGTCAATGGAGCTCCCCTGATTTATGCTAGCTGGGAATCTTGCCAGTCCTTTTAACTTGGAGATTTACTATATATCGTTGATCTGTGGTGGTCATCAATTTAAAAAAAAATTACATTTGTGAACAGTTACTCTTAAGTGGCATATGAGCTACCAGATTTGTTTCACGTTCTCAAAGAAAAGGGAAAATACAGAGTACTACAGACACTGGTCTCTTTTGAGAAATGATGATGTTTTACTGGGGACAAGAGCCCATTTGAATTCAAAGATAATGAGTTTTCTGTGCTCTTCAAAATGGGTCTCCAAAAATTAGATGTTTTAGAGTTATCAAAATAATTTCTGACCACCACATCAAAGGAAAAATTCTCTTTATCCAGTGTTTGGCCATTTACAAGGTTTGGGAAACGAACTTCCAAAAGTCCGTGTAGTGGTTAGAGAAAAAAAGAAATACCCTTGTGACCCACTGTCCCTACCAGTCAATGGAAACATTTCCTGACTTTCGCTAATTTATTATGGGCATCAAATCATTTGCTAAATTCCTGCATAACACAGAAGAATTACAAAGGGCACCAAAGGTAAGTCTTAATCTACTCTTCTGGAGTTCTCATGAGCGTTACTCTCCTTGCATTGAACTATTCCAAGGACTGTTGAGACATATAAGACAATAAAGACTTTTCCCTTGTCTGGAAATAAAATGGTTGGTGATCTCTGAGCTGCTATCTGCACAACCACCAGCATATGTTGAGCTCTGTTCTATAGGCTATCAAGCCAAATCACAGCTAGTTCCTTTCACTAGCAATTGAGTGGCTTTTATTTTCATCTTGAAACAGTTGTAACCATTCCAATTTTTGTGCTGTTTTGGTTCTTGCCTTAACTTAACTTGCAAAATAAGTTCAGTGAAGTTCCTTAGGTGTCTGGCTTTTGGGGGAAAAAAATCCACCCCCAAAAGACCTAGATGAATTTCTTGCTGGCTGCATAGCTGCATCTTCCTCATTTCCCACAGTTTTTTTTATGTTGTTACTCATGCTTTTTTACCATTTACAGAATGTGTATTTTGCGACAGTCCATTACTAACACAACCACTATAGCTTTAAAACCAGAGTTTCACAGAAGGTGGTGTTTTTTGGTTTTTTTTTTTTTTTGGTGGTTTTTTTTTTTTTTTTTGTGGACTAGAAAGGCTCAGAAATCAGGAAGTGAGCAGGCCAATATCAAGTTGAAGGTTGGCAATTCATTTTGGGTAATATTAAATCATGACAAAGCTCAAAGATAAAGATCAAAGTTCAATTATAGACTATAAAGTAGTTATAAAAGAGAAGATTTATATATTATTTTTCTAGCATATTAGTGCAGATTCTGTAAATTCTGAGAATATTTCAGTCCTGAGGAACTGAGGACCCCTGCCCTAGCGTATAAATTTGAACAGAGTTATTCTCGAAACAACACTGTTAAAGTGGCAGACATGGAACATGCCTTTTATTTACTGTTTTGAAGTTTGCATGCACGTGTGGATGGATGCAAACAGAAGTGCACACATGGACGCATACATATTACACAACAGTACTGTATTACACATCACCTCAAAAACTACTCAAAATGCTCCTAGACCAAGATATTTTATGTAAGCACGAGTGAGACGGAACAAGAAGGACTGCCGATCTTCATTAGAGCTCTTGCTGGAGCAAGTCACCAGCCCATTGTAATGAATGGAGCCAACGTGCTGTTCCCATTCTGGCTTCTTTTACGCAAAGGACTAGAAAGCAAATGGGACGGCGATGACAAAAATAACTTTTTGTCATGTAAAGCGTTGGCGCATCTTCATTTTCGGATCAACACGCAACTAACATTTACACTTTGGTCTGCTACATTCCATCATCTGATTATTATCCTCCTACTTCTTATTTTCCTCATTTGTTAACTACCAGCTTTACCACACGGATATTTGCTACCTCCTACATAAACAAAGTTTTGTGAAGAGTTAAATGACAATCACATAATTTCTAGATTTCCTGATAACAGTGTTGGCAGAACAAAGTACCCCAGGAGATCAAACTGCTATTAAATTTTGAAGCCTGCATTCCCAAATTTGGTTAGTGCGGAGAAATGTGTTGAGTCTTCTGGCCAAGTGTGTACACATCAGAAACTAACAGAGCACAGAACTGTGTTTAAGTGAACTTACCACCTTAAAATATATTTACTCATAGCTATAATTTACGTGTTAAATTTATTGGAGTTTTGGTTCCAACGTGACATACAACGTAAAAAATCAATATAGATTTGAGAGCTTTATAGTGCCCCTGGCAAATATGAATAGCACTTGATGAAAAGTGAACGTTTTCACAGCACCTACAGTGCCACTGCATTGGAGTAATTAACACCACACACTTCACTGATATTTATATCAATTCTTCACCAGCACACAGAACAGCTCTTTGTCAGAAATTCCGTACCGAGATGTCCTGCAAGGCTTTAGACACACTTTTATTATGAGCCCCTATTTTAAGGGATTTACAATTCTGACAGAAGTATTTCCCTATGGGATAAAAGTTAGTATGCATGTTCTCAGAGCTGGAGGAATTTTTTTCTTGTAAAGATTGGTTAATATTTTTTTTCCCTTAAGAAACGAGCAAATAAATAGTTTTGAGAGGTTTCTGCAGCCATTTAAGTCACCTTTAGAAAAATAAATTGATGCATCTTATAATACAAAATTTGGCAAGCTTTTCATTTTCAATCTGGATGGTTGCATTCTGTGATTTAAAAATATTCTAATGTGATCCTAAAAATTAACATTTAAAAGTGGTCTCTGTCTAAGCAGTGCAACTGCATTTTCATAACATTTTAACAGATTAAGGGATAAACTCTGCAGAAGACAATGAAGGAACCTTATCAAATAAACATTTCACATAGACTTACCGTAGACTGGAATTAAGCTGTGCTAACGAATCCTGCCTCATTTGCATGGCCGAAACCTAATCCTAATGAAACTTCATGGTAGATAACTAGAATGTTTTCTTCATGGTAACATTAGTTTGGTAATAAAACTGTGCTGCCGGGTACCAATTCTGAATTACCATGTCACTAATCATGCATCTTTGTTATCCATGGAAGAGTATCCCAGGTAGAACCAAGCCATGTTTATGAATCAAGAGCTTAATGCAACTGTAGCCAAAACCGAATGCATTTGGCTTTCCTAGAGAGATGTATTAGGGGATGGATTTGAGTTATGCTAATGAATCTGGATTTGTTAGCAGGGATCACATCTGATCCCTGTGTAACACCACAGGAGATTCATCAGCCACACTTTATTAAAGTAAAAAAACCCCACCCCTTAAATCCAGAAATTAAAAGACTATAAATTACTACTCTATTACTGTAATAACTGCAACAAACTAATATGACGCATTCAAATCCCACCCTCAACCCGCCAAGAACTTCAAAGAGGTAAAACCCTTCCATATATTGAAATCAGATAGTATGAACGTTTAAAGACAGATCCTGAAAGTTTGGTGTGTGTGTGCGCACACCTCACACCCACGTCTTTATGCATAAATGACATTTTTTAAAGTGTCTGTGGCAGTTAGAAGGAGAAGCCCATCGCCAAGGCACATCGTGATTCCATAGAATGAAGATTTCCTTACATTAGGCAACATTGCACTGAACATTCCTGCATGTACCTAAAACACAAGAACATAATTCATAAAAATCTCTGCGGACACGGGCCCAGCTGGTGTTTAACTCTTGTGGCTGCTTGAGATTTTGCTGGCTGGGGTCAATCTCTTGGCTCAGGCCAGACAAGTTTAATACACACTAGCAACACCCCTTGCCATTTTTGACACACCACTGGAAAGCTCACACTCCACAGATTGACAGGGGCTGCTGGAAAAATGCCTCTTGTGAGTCAATTTGCTTGTGCAGTTGTGGGTTTCACACATAATAATTTGGGAGTGTGTAAATTTTTAAAGCATTATTCCAGACAATATTTAAAAACATGGCTTTCCATGATTATTAGTGGTCAGAATGCTACTGCCTTTCAACTACCAGCTTCTTACCAAAACGCTTACTGCTTGGATAAACTGACAAACACGTTTTATCAGAGAAACGAGTTTTTAAGGATATGTGAAAGTGATGGCTGGCCAGCTTAGCAAGAGACTGGAGCAGGAAAAAATCACAGATTCAAAGCATTTATTATTCACTGGCACTGGTATTTTAAGTTGTTAAAAATGTATTTTAATTTGTTAAAAATGTATTTTGTTGGCGAGTTAGAAAAATAATGAGAGAAGACAACAAGAAAGTATTCCAGCCTACCCTAGAAAATGAATTAGTCAGCACAGCAGCTGAAGTTCCTACTTCTGATTCTAAAATATAAAACTATATCCACATTCTTTTCTCAAAAAGAAATGGAGTTGTGCAGCACGTTGATTTGCAATGTGCATGGCGAGTGCCTGTGTTAGATGGAGGGGCTTCTACCACATGCACATCACAGCAGAAAAATTGAAGAACTAGTCAGATAGCACAGAGATAGATGTAACCATATGTTGATATCTTTTCTTTACAGTTCAGCAGTGTAAATTTTACAAGATAGAGCAACAAAACCATATCTAAGAAGTATTTGTCCAATGCCCTTATTCAGTTAACTGAGAATGAAAAACTCAGTTGTGAATTTTTACTTTTTACTCCAAAAAAAGTATATAAGACTGAACACACCTTTAATAAGTCCCTTTTCTTGCAACGTTTTCAAGGAGGGTCTTCGGGAGATGAACTTCTTTAATCTGCTTTTAACTCGGTTTCTGTCATTTGTGTCAGAGGCACTGTAGTTCAGCCTGAAAACTAAAAGAAATCAAAAGAAAAAGCTTCAGTGAAGCGATATTTTTAAACGAATAGTGGTTTGCTCAAATATCCTTAGAAAATAAAGGCCAAAGCCACCCTAGTAAAATCATGCGGTAGGTCAGCAGTGGAGCTGGTTGGACAGTACAGAACATCTGATTAATACTTTTGTGAATAAACATGATGAGTTCACTCTGCTGGTTATTCACGGAGTTATATTATTTATTGCCCATAAAAATTTGGATGGCAACCAGTTTACTCATGAAATGTTCACGAATCCCACAAGTTTCACATGGATGATTTTTCAGTTAAAACTCTGGACTCGAAGTATGCTATGCACTATTAGCTATGGACTACTTGTTAGGAGAAAGGATGGATGGTTACACCACTAGTGAAGGACTGAACTCTCTTGCCAAGATGGATTAAGCGCTATATATATATTTAATGCAGTTATAGAAAACATGGCTATACGCCATGAAATGTGTGCAAGATGCATTAATTTATGGAAAGAAAGTATTCCCCTCCTAATGATTATATTTTATTATATTTAGGCATATACCAAACTGAGAAACATTTTGAGCTCGATTTATTCCTGTTCTGTGTCAAAAAGACGTAGAACCCAGCTGCAGAAAATCCCCTGGAAGAAGTTTCAAAGGCATAAATTTGACTTTTTCTCTGCTGAGGTGCTCACAGGGCACCATCATAGCTAGAAAAACAGACAGCATTAGTAGGAAGGAGAAACTCAACACCCGAGGCTGGCTGCTACAGAAGCAGCAGTGATGCCATGGGGAGACCAAAGGTTTTCCTGAATGCACAGATTTTTAAAGTTTTCTAACAAATCACCTGAGTTTCACCACCTCTGAACAATCCTTATCCTGTATCCTGGGCTCTTTCATCCTGCCCATTCCCCCAGATGCTGAGCAGGAAAATGGGGCAGACAGAAATGTCCAACCTTCTCTAGCAAGGACCTTCAACTGAGACGGCTGGACTCTGCTTTTTGTGGAAAGAATAACTTTCCATCTTCTCTTGAAAATAAATAAATACATACATACATACATACAGAAATAAATAAATCCACCAAGACACAGTATCCTCCACAAGCTGAACTTGCAGGAGTTGGTCCATTGTCCCTCCAAAAGAATTTCTAAATACTACTCAGGATATTTAGTTGCTGTTACAGAGATGTTCCCTAATCTCCTCCTCCAGACTGAATCTGCTCTGTAACAGAATGATCTTCATATGGGCAAACCAACAGAAAGAACAAAAAGAGAATTTTCCTTGATATTATTGGACTATTTTGTGGTAAGAAGTTTTGCATAAAGTTATAACCAGCACCAGAATATTTAAAGGTGCACAATTATAAAACAATGTCAAGCTAAAATAACCGGTTAAGCAACAGTAACAACGCTGGAATATTGTGGTTTACATTACAAATCTGATTTTAACAGCCAAACTTATAAAATGGTTTACGCTTTGCTGTTGTCAAGGGAGAAAAACTTGCCAAATTGTTCATTTTAAGTAAATAGAACATAGCCAATTAAGGAAAGCAATATTTAAACACATGCCTACGATGATCAGAGCATAGTTTGCTTCTGATTTCACTACTGATTTTAACAGAAGAGTGCTCCATTTTCCCACAGCACTAAAATGACCCCACACATACTTCCACAAACTAGTAATCACACAGGACAAATAAAAGGACACTTTACTGGAAAATACATGGCTTGGTACAATAATCCATCACTTATGAAAAATAGAATTCACATTTTTTAATAGTAGCATTCTTGGAGTGATGTATCATAGAATATAAAGATTAGCATTCAATTGATGGTTGGTGCTTTTTTAACATTATAGCAGAGGACTTTTTGTTCGAAATTGAGCAATCCTTGGCAGGGACAAGTTAAAATTCCAAGTCACTTGGCTGTGCTATAAAAAGAACAACAAATGGATGTTTCTAATTCTACATCTTAATGGTACTTTGAAACAGTGAAGGGAATTGTATTGAGTTTGGGGGCTCTCTTGTTTCTTAGGGTCATTCTGTCCATAGCGACTCATATTTAGGTTTGCTTTTCCTTCACTTACAGTGAAGCTTCCTCAGTGCAAATGATGCAGGAGTGAAAACATCACTTAAGATTACTGCTACATTTCTCATTTTACGGGACTCTGAAAGTGTGCCCCAGATTTAAGATATTGTAACTGAAGTGGCATGGGCATACTGTCAATGGTAGGACACGGGATCTAGGACTCGACAGCAGGGTAAAGATACCTCTGCTTAGAAAGATGCATTAACCCAGCTGGAAGTTTTATATTTGTAACAGCAATTATGGTGTTAAAACTACATCTAGAGGTAGGAATAATTATTGTCGTGGATACTTTTGTATGTTCTGTGTTGAGTTTATAGCACATAGTTAATAACAGCAACAAAGCTAATTTTGATGAATTTCTTACTTTATTCTATTAAACATGTGTGAGTCACCAGAGGGAAACTCCAAACCTCCCAGAAATTCAAGGGTTTAGATAACATGTTCCCAAACCAAACTTAGCCAGAAATATTCTTGTTGGTATCTCCCTTAGAAATACTGCCTCTCTTGCCAAACCATTCTTCTCGCGATATCCTCACATTAAAATTACTTTCTTATTATATTTGGAAGTACAAAGAGGACCAAATGTTACTTCCAAGGCGGGGGGGGGGGGGAAGTAGTTATAAAACTCAAAAACCACAATAAATATTTTTTTGGAATACCTTCCTTTTTAAGTTTGAGGTTCTCAATCTGGCCAGAAGAATCCTCCATGAGAGAAAACTGGCAAACCTCAAACAATATAAAAAAGTGGAAAGCAGTTCCATACAAAAGTAAAAGAGGGCATGTAAGGACACAAGTATAAAATAATAGGATATAAAATCCCCTGTTTGTTCTACTGTGTGTTCCGTGACATAAGCTGCATAGGTATGCAATTTGATTCATTGTACTGAATAAACACATATCCTCAATTTCTGAAGCTGCTCACACCGACATACCCACATAAATGCTTCAGAAAGTGAAATGTTTTAATGTGTTCTAAACAGCCCCATATTTCATTGACAAGATTTTGTAGGTCTGTATAACATGATCCTACATTCCTCCCGATGACTTTTATTTCCCTCTTCATTTACAAAACATTTATACATAATCCCAAGGGTTTACCTATGATTAATTCCTGCCAGGTACAGTGTATCTGAACACTTCTAACACGTTGAAATAATTGGTTTTTGAAGAACTATCCATTAACGACTTTCTGAACAGTGACAATGGATATTGACAGTGCTTGTCAGACTAAAGCACTATTGATTGTCTCACCTCATGTGTATAGCAAAACCAATTTCTTCCAAGTACCTCTTCCTAACTGAAATACATTGCCTATCTGTTTATTAGAACACCAAAAAATTATCATATGGAATTCATTTGGATGGAAAGGGCTCGTACAGAATGAGCAGCAATGGGAGTGGATAAGGCATTAAGACATTCAAACAGGTTCACTTTGGTACCTTCTCTTCCATTACCCTTGTTCTGCAGGAAAAAAACCCACAACTAGTCTGGACCGTGTGATTTATTTTTTTTTTAATACTCTTGAAGGCTTTAAAATTTTGAGAAGTTCTTAGTAGAAATGGAGATCACGTGTAGTATAACGATAACACCCCTAAGTGGAGATTTAATACTTCTTTTCCCAAGTAATACTGAAAGTGGCAAGCTTGACCACTCAAAATACAGAATACACTGATTGAAATCCTAGCTGAACTTTCTTAAAACACATATGAACAGATTCATGGTCTTAACTCTGATCTCTGACATTTTTAAGTGCTTTACAGACTCATACCCAGAGTCCTCAGCAGCATCTTGCAGGACTGAATCCAAGCTGAGGTGACAAAAGGGGAGGTAAAAGTAGGTCTCTATGGCTGCGGATAATGAAAGTGCCAGTCCAACAGTAGTACTATCACATATGTGCAAAAATATTAATTTAAAGGAATTAATTAGTTAATTAATTAATTTCAAGTAATGGGAATGCTTAATTGCCGAGTGTCTCATCCTTCTGAAGAAATATTTCTTAACATGCAGAGGCGTATGATTATGCCTACATTCTAGGAGACACTAATTTAAGAATATATATAACAACTCATGACTTTAAATTTTATTGGATTTCATTGGAACTCAGAATTCAACAGATTCTTCAGATTTTATTGGGGCTGTAGCAGACTTAAAACTACTGCTAGTATTTAAGGAAGTGGCATTATCACTTGTATAAACAGTCAGTTTTTCAAACAGCGCCAAAGTTTTAAGTGACAAAACCAAGTCTCTGCGTCCTTCCTTTTCTTTGTGATGCTCTGAGGTGGATTGAGCTAAAGACTTTTGTCGGTCATCCTGTTTTGTCCCTTAGTGAAATCCCTGGGCAGGTCTCATGAGTTATCCCCAAGCTATAATTACTAAATCTTTTCTGTAAGAGTAAAATGAGAGGTAGATACGCGGTCTGCTTAAAGGCACTACACAAATGATTGGTGGGGAAAATGCAGGAATCAGGCATTACCTCTAATCCCTGTGTTTATGATAAGCCTTAAAATTACAGGTTTTGTGACTACAGAGTGTAGACCCAAGAACTGCAGCATCGGGTGACAGAATGAGTATCACCAGCCAGGAGATACCAGGAAGATTTTGCTTGCACGGGCACCAAAGGACCTGAAGTTATTGAGGTTTATGGTCTTAAAACAGATATTTGCAAGTACATCTGCATTTGCAAATGTTGATGAAGCAAGCTCAGAAATAAACAATAGGAAAAAAACCCAGTGATTATATAGCACAAATAATTTTTCTGTAATATGACAGCCTAACAACTTAAGTGCTCAGTAGTGTCATTACACTTTGTGAAATTTGTGTGCATTAGCAGTAAAGATTCAATAAAATTGCTGTATAATTCATATTTTCCATCATGGTCTGATGCATATAAACTTTTTTTTAAAAAATTTTGTCCCCTACTAATAATAAACATAAATAAATGAATGTTGTGTTAAATATCACTACACGCTTACATTGTGAAACAAACTGGCACTCCCCATACAGCTTTTCATAGTGATATTTGTACCATAAATATTTAGAAAAGCAAAGCAATATTTCTGAGTATTTATTGGATTTATAACGGAAGATCATGCTGAACTTATCCGATATCTTTCTTTAATAAAATAAATAGGGTTTTTTTTAGAAGAAGAAGATGCAATAGACCAAATCTATCTGGACTTCGGTTATGCATTTGATATGCTATTCAATGGGAGATTATTAGTTAAACTAGAGAAGATGGAGAGAAATAAAACAATACCTATGAAGTGACTAAACAAGGTGTTAAAATGAGCTTTGTTGAAAGGAGAACTACCATAATGAAGGAAAGTTACTAGTGCAAGTCCTTAAATATTCTTGGAACTAATTTTTGCATTTTCATTAATGACTCCAACAGAAAAAGTAGGAGCATTGAAAAAATACTTGGTGACTGACAGCTGAGAAGCATCATCAGTTCAGATAAGAATTGGGATATCAGACAAAAGACTTTGAGACTGGAACCTGGAGAAACCAGATTAGACCTAATACTACCCAAGGCATGGTTAGAGAAGGATTAATTGAAAAGATTTCTCTCTTGGACAGTCATGTGTGAGGTGGAAATTCATGCCAGAAAAGGTGCAGGCAGCAGCCGTGAGAAGTACCAGGAGAATGGGGCTGCTGAGCTTTCGAAAGCAGACGGGGAGCTTGGCGTGTTTGGCCAGCTAGAAAATGGCTGAGAAAGGCTGTGATTGTTCTCGATGAATTTACTGGTGGGGGTGGGAAAAGGAGCAGGAGAGGAGAAGAGGACAGCAGGGAGGGAGAAGAGCTGTTTAAACTGAAGAACAATGTTGGCACAAGAATAAATGAGTATAAACTGGCCATAATGTGAAGTTCTAAAACACCCTTTCAAAGAAGCCGTGGTGGCAAATAAAACTAAAAGAATTTAAGATGAAGCTTAATAGATTTATGAAAGGGGAGACAGAACACGGTACCTTGTGACAGGAGGGACTGGACTAGATCACCCAGGACACGCCAAGTCTTTCTTTCCACAATTTTTTTTGGTATTGTCACAATATTAGAAATGCTATTATACACACTTAACTGGAATATAAAAACCACAATGCCAGAAATCAATGAGTTCGTTTTATTCATACAGTATGACCAGTTTATGTTCATCTAATGTAAAACATGTGGGGCTTGGATGAAATCTGCTGCGGTACACAAAGTCAGACTATTCAGTCTCTAGGAAGAGAGAGTGCTTGGGAAGGGGAAACTGGTCTCTCTGAGCTCGTGTCAGGGATTAGGACTCTTGACACAGAGTTTTCAGTTTTGTACAAGCACAGACCACTCGTCTGACCTCAAGCCTCCTTCGGTAGCTGTTTCTGCAAATTTTCAAGTAAAGAACGATCTACTTACAGATGGATATGGGCAAAAGGCAGGAGCATGATGGAGATGCTTTTTTGCATTTGGTGTTGTTCTCTCCTTTAGAGAAGGTTGCTAGAACTCCCAGGAAAATACTCAAGAACTTGGATGGTCTAACACATAGGGGTTGGAGAGTGGTCCTCGCCCTTCGCTACCTGCGTGACTCACTGCTGCCCTGTTCCAGGGTTTTCAGCCACACAGTCTCATCCCACTCATGTAAAACACGACAGTTAGAGAGGAAAAAAATTGCAATATTTGAATTAATGACTTTTGAAGTTGACATATGTAAGATAAAAATATTATTTAAGCAGACTTCCCAAAAGGGAAGAAAACCCCACGCAATTAAAGGTTGAGGAAGACGGAGCAAGGAACTGAAGGCTGTTTGCAGATCGAGTTGAACAATTTACAACAAGTAATGCATTCAGGGCTTTTTACAATACAGAGTTCTGATTGTCTTCTTCTCTTGTGGAATATTATCGACATCAATAACTTTCAAGTCTTTATGCTTACCTCCTGATGGAGTTAGTCTAAACAAAAACTTTTTCAACCTTTTGCAAATAATACGAATAGTCATCACTTACACGAAATCTCTCAGACAAAAGGACAAGAAAATTATACAGTTCCTTTTTCTACCAGGAGCACCAGATAGACTGTTATGCCAAAAGAAAACCCTTCTGAGTGGCTGGGTGCTGCTGGCCATGTGTGCACTTTTAACTTCAAAACCTACATATAATTCTGCCTTATGCTTTGGAAAACAAACTAATTATCTGTAGAGAACAAGGGAGACTTGGCATTGCTGTATTTATATCACCCTTCTTAAGAGTCATACAAATGATTCATATATTTAAATTTAGACATGTGCTTAGATATCTTGTAGAATCTTTTATTCAGATCCGATCTTACTAGACCTTTCCAGAACGAATATCATACCAAAGAATTTTCTTTTTATTGAGACTCTTAGCAATTGTATTTTGTATTTCTAAATTGAAAAAGTAAATTATTTCAAAATTTAATTATATTTCCATTGCACTCAGCCTCCAATTATATTCATAACCTTATATTTTTTGACCCATGATGAACTTCTAATGCTTCTCATACAATAAAGAACAGAATTAATTCTTAGTGCACAAGTTATGAAAACCAGCATGTTAAATTGTTTATTGCAATAAGAAATGGTAGTGACATTCATCTGCATATTTGTTGTTTCAAACCACAACTTCCAGTATATTTTTCTCTATTAAAACAGCAAGTTTAGTACTTTCCAGTGAGTGTAGATGTGAGATTTTATGAAGGAGGAAGGCACACCCATTATAAGTAATCAAAAAATATCTAACCAAAGACCTGAAATCCATTTGCTGTACTGTGTTTATATGTCAACTTTACTTTATCAAATTGTCTCTACCTCAATTAGAGTAAGTATAACTGAACAAAAGATCACCCATGAGCTCATTTTTAAAAAGAGTAACTCAGTGGATTTAAGAATCCTTTTTCCTTCTTACCTTAAGTCAAAGTTCTGGTAAAAACTCCAACATCTATATTCACATAAATATAAACCTTAGATAAAGTAACCTTTGCTGCCACCAACTTCATTTTATGTTTCTATACAAATTATTTCTATTTGTTAAAATACAATTGATTTGCAAACCTTTCAGCACGTACAGCTCTTTGCTTACAAGGTAGTGTCAGAGTTGTGCTACAAGGATGCAGGAAAGCCTTTCACTAAAGGTGCTTTCAGATCTGCATAAAATAAACATCAGACCATGAAGCAGACCAAACAGAGGCTACAGCTGCTGGGTTAGCCTACCCTGCGGAGGCTGC
This sequence comes from Pterocles gutturalis, assembly GCF_000699245.1. Classification (NCBI taxonomy): domain Eukaryota; kingdom Metazoa; phylum Chordata; class Aves; order Pterocliformes; family Pteroclidae; genus Pterocles; species Pterocles gutturalis. The sequence goes on from NW_010100272.1 coordinate 115,820, forward strand.
CTGTGGGAGAAGGTGCCTCTTGAGATACACTGTGGGTCAGCCTCTTTCTTGGTCTGAGACTGGGTAATTACAGGAGGAAAAAGAAAGCCCAGAATGAAGCTGCTGGTATATTTATCCATGTATTACATTATAATGGTATATGCTGTAAATTTGACTACTTAGATGAAAGCTCTGATTCTGGTGCGGGCTTTTTTGACATTGACTTTATCAGAAGTTGGTCTCCTAGCAAAGATCATAGAATCATACAATCATAGAATGGTTTGGGTTGGAAAGGACCTTAAAGATCATCAAGTTCCAACCCCCCAGCCATGGGCAGGGACACCCTCCACTAGACCAGGTTGCTTAATGATTGGGTCATTTAGTAGAGTAACAGCAGACAGAAAGTATATGTTGCCCTCTCCCAAATGCATCTTTGTCCAAGGTGCACCGTGGTCTGGGAACCATGCTTCTGAATTTCTACAGTACCCACCCGCTCTCCCTACAGTCTGCTGGCTGCTCCTTCTCATCACACAGACAGCATGAGGGCAAGACCTGGGTCAGTACCCTTAAGACATGAGTTCGAAGAGGGGACATAGTTTCCAGAACAGCTGCACTAGAACAAGCTGCCTGAACAGGCAAATAACTGCTATATATCATGATCTTTTCCTGAAATAAAATCAGGTCAGTCATCACAACAACCTTGAGACACTTCAGTCAGCTCCGTGTGAGGTTTGCGTGGATGCACTGACTCTATGTTTGACCAGTCACAGTTAAAATTCAGACAAAATGTTGAAACGATACAACAGAAGACTTTTAGCTTTAAAATTAATGTTCCAGCTGACAAACTGCGCAGGGGCTTAACCTACTTTAGAACATATTTAATAGCATAATTTAGTCTCTAAAAAGAAAAGCAAAATAACTAATGATGGACAAATTCAGAGGTCTAATCCAGTTCAGATAAACATTCAAAAGTTCAGATGCTTAACCAAACCTTATCTTGTCCATGAAAAGCCTCCACTGAAGAGCTCATCAAATATAAGCAAAGCACAGAAGATTGTGGAAACTTTTCCTTACAGAAGGAAAACTATTATCAGGAACCAGCACCTTATTGCAACACTCACGTGTTAGGCAGTTAAGCATCAAAACAAGAGCAAAACATTTCAGAAAACTGCTTCATGGAAGTAGTAATATTTGGATGAAATCCAATACAGAGAAAAGAAAATAATATTAAAGGGAAAGATAATACAAATGCAATTAGACTATCAACCAATAAAACTTAATATGTGCTTGATAGTTGAAACCTTCCAAGCTTAGAGAGTAAGGAAACTGGAGATCAGAGGACTCTGCCTTTTGAAGTCTTGCTGTATAGATCCTGGGGACCATTATCTGAGCATTTTAAAGACATTATGAATATTCTGTCACTGAATTAAAAAGCTTTATTGTCATGAATGACCTGTAAATTGAGCAGGGACAGCTACAGATGAATTCCAAGTAAACAATTGTTTGGAAAAGGTGAATTCTGTTACTTAAAATTCTGGATTAAAAATCACAAAATAAAAGATGTATTTTCAAAGAACATTTTCATTGGGGGTTATTATAACAGAAAACATAACTCTAATGGATCCTCTCCATCCTCACATTCACCAATTACAAATGATTTTTTAAAAAGCGGACCAGATGAGATGAGATCACTGCTGTGTCTTGGCTGGCACTGTTTCTCATTCAGTAGGCAGTATCTGCTACGGTACCCCAGAGGAAAATAATGCAGCAAACCAGTGGTGCTTCAGGATCCTTTCGTTTTCTGTCCCTTCACCCATGTCACCACCTTGGCTTCTCTCTGCTTAAACCTGTCCCTCACCTTTTCTTCTGTCTCCATCCCTCAAACCACCTGAGCAATTAACAGAAAAATTTACTTTTCTCATAACTGAACCCCAGAGTCAAACTGTCAGATGCCCCAGATCGGAAACCTAGTGAAAGATTTTTTAAGCAAGACTTAAACTTTCAGTTCAGAAATGACTAACATCCAATTTACATTAAGAGCAAAGTTGCAACAATAAACCAAGTATCCCACAGTAATTGTGCCTTAATATTGGCACTACCCTTAATCCATCCTACTCAATGATTTTCAGATAACATTGTATAACATTTCAGGTACTACAGTGTTTTCTTTATTTTTCCATTAATTTTTAGTGCTGTCTTTTTATTTTCATTCAAATATGTCAACTGAAATACCTCCATATGAAGAAAAGAAGGTATGAGTGTTATAGAGCCCTAAAATAATCCTCTTTAATTTTACACAGAAAGATCCTATACATATGTTTTCACACAAAAATATATACAAAGATTATTTTTGCAGGAACAGAACTTAACATCTTGGAAACTATAGCAATGATTTTGATTTAATTGAATGTATCCATAGCTCAGACAGAAGACAGTCAATGAGTGACCTTGAGATCACCACCTGCACTACTTAATTTTTAATCAACTTTCTGGTCCTTCCAGCTATCTCTTCCCTAGAGAAAACCTGGGTGCTGTTAAGGAGCCAGTTTACTCTACAGACTCCTACCAAAAAGGTATTATGGACAAGATAGCACCAAGTTCCTTTGCTTTTGCCATACTCTGCCAGTTAAATCCCAGAAGGCATTTGACCTTCAAGCACAATATTACATGTCTACATATCAGAGACATTCACCACAATGTTTCGAAAGCAGCAGACTGGTGGGATGCATATAACCATCAGTCTATATCAGACACAGATATTAACAACACCAGGCTTCACGAGTTGACCAGAGAAGATCCGAGGGAAAGCTTAATCTGATTAGGACACAGTCAGGCCGTCCTAGAAAGACTGAGCATGGAGCAATGCGGACTCATGTGACATGTTCCTGCACCTTAAATGAAGTATTTTATTATAGGTACCCACCAGGCTGAAGGTTGACTTATTCTGACTTACATTTTTGTACCTCAAAGTCTGTTTAAATGGCAAATAATCAAACCTGCATCTGGCTGCTCTCTTTTTCTGACCTACCTACCTCTGACCACTTTCTCTTCTGGCTCTGGGTCCTTGGACTGGAGCATGACCTTCTTCAGCAAAAGTGATTATAAAACATACTATCACTATGTGATTGCAACATATATGACCTACAAAACTTCACATACGGAGATATACAGTCTCTAGGAGATTTTCATATCTGCATGCTTTTTATGGTACTCATGTGTTCTGGACAACATGTCTTCATTAATTTCATTATGATAAGGCTTTTTCTCTCCAAAGGTTTGGTTTTGTTTTGGTTTGGTTTGGTTTTTTTTAAGTGTATTAGCACTGGACTATTTTAATTTTTTTTTTTTTTAATTTCATTTATTTTGAATGTGCTGTTTGAAAAGAGTTGCCTGGTTTTATAAGAATGTTACCTTTCTGTATAAATTGAACACCTTAAAAATTAATTACAGAAACTGTTGTCAAGTTTAGGAGCATGTTTTATATTCTATAAAAAGGCTTAAGGCAGGTTTACTCTTTGGTTTTCATGGAGAATGCACTGGTTGCAAAAGATTAAAGGACAGCAGGTTCTACACGTTTTGGTTGTTTACTTCTTACCTCTAAAAAAAGTGGCCATGAAACAGACAAATACAACCCCTAGGCTGTATCAGGAGAACCACTTCCATATGGAAGAGTGAATTCCAATTCCCACGGCTGTGGGAAGACCTTGCCTTGAATATCCATGAGCAAGAAATACAGATTGAAACTGGGGCAGATTCAGAAAAGGGCTGTTTGAGATGATCAGGGAAAATAACAGTAGCCTATCGTAGGAGAGACGTCTACAAATCTTGGCTGGTTTGGTCCAAACCAAACCATGCAGGAGAAGGAAGAAGACAGCTGTCTGTAAGTCTGTTTGGGGTGGTACACCCGAGACAGAAAAGGACTGCTGAAAATAAAGAGCTAGCTAAATGCTGACACAAGAACACTTTCATACCACAAGTCCATTTAGGCTGAAAATTAGAAGGCTTTCAGCTTGAAAAACTGAAGTTTTGGAACATTCTTCCAGCCTGAGCTGAGGGGCAAAAGCATTACTACTGAATTTCATTAATTATGAAAGGAATCAAATGAGGTAGTTGTTTTTAAGAACTGGGGAATTGATTCAATGCTACAAAAAGTCTGTCTGAGGCAGATAATGCTATGTTACACTTTTCAATAACACGAACGCAAGTGAATTCCTCTTGGGTGAATCTTGGGCACACTTAAGACAATGGCCAGTGGAATTAATTAAATGGAGCCAAATATCCTTGGTGGTGAGAGGAGCTGCTCATATGTCATAACGGTTTCTTCAGCATCAATATTTAAAGCCAGCTAGTTGGAACCTTTTACTTAATTGAGAAACAATACAGCATTTAACCCTTCGGTGGCATCCCACCCTTTGGCTGTCAGAAGCAAGCTCTCTTTATCTGGCACATCAGCAGGCAGCTGGTGGAACAAATAGGAGATTTTACAAAGCATGTGTCTTTTTAAAGCTTTAATACACCCTGTCCAGGAGACAGTACCAGGCTTTAATCCATTAAGTTGGTCTTTAAATAATTGGGATTAGAGATCATAATTTAAGTTAAATACATCTTCCAGCCTGGAAGGTACAAACATTTAAATGATTCCACCATGGGGAAAAAGGTGAGTCTGGGCAGTAGGTAGTCCTATTTACAGTCTTTCTAATTGAGCTTAATTTAGACTTTTATAACCTAAAAACCTCCTTATTTCTGTCCTGTTCCTCCCAAAGTACCAGGAGTATTGCATCTGGTTTAGTTATAAATAGTAATGAAACCTCAAAATACTGTGCAGAGCAAGAATAATTTTTTTTTTTTTTTTTTTTTTCTTCTGGCGACAAACTTGCAATCAGAGTAGTCATTTCAATAATTACCATGAGAGGTTTCAGAATTAGGCTCACAGGAGGGACAGAAAGCTGGGCTGGCTCTTCCTTCCCAAAGAACAAATCTCAGCAAGTCCTTCTCGCTTGCTCTAATTCTGACCTCTCTCCAAAGGCGGTAGTCTGAAATATTTCCCCTCGCAGTGTAAATGCCTGCATCTATTTAGGTGTTTTCAGTTATCAGCTTGTATTTTTTTTTTTTCCCTGAGGAGGAAAAATAAGGAGACCTACAAAAATGGAGATATACTGATGATGCAGGTGATGGAGGGTCAAGAAGATGTATCTGCCTGCATTGTCTGTTGCTTTAAACTACAAAAATAATGACATTTTTCACAACATACATCAAACTTTAATTTTACTCCACACTAAAGGAGTCAACCTCACTTTTAGTACATGGAAGGGACACAAATACTTGCCTCTAATAATACCTAAAATTCTCATGATTTCTTTGTGACTGCTTTTTTTGAAGCAAGTGTCTGTCTGAAACAACCGCTACACATTTTACCAAAATGTAATTTTCTTAAAAACTGTGTCAGTATGTGTAGTTCAGTAGGAAAAAAAACCGTAATTGTGACTATCCAGTCTCTGCTTGCCCCCATATCAAATTTATCTTGAGTGCACACGTAGGAGTTTATTTTGTTAAGAAAAATATATGGTGTCTTTCTCTTTTTGGAACAAAGAAGAAATATGGATTTGTAAACCTCTTTTTTTTTTTTTTTTTTTTTTTTTTCTTCAAACTTAAGTCCTTCAGTAGTGTTTTGAACAAACCTAAAGAGATTTTAAGACAGACATTTTGTATTATAACATTCCCATGGGTCGTATGTATGATCGTCTTTACTAAAGCTCCTTTCAATCCCAGTTGAATAAATATGCATTTTATTTCACTAATCTTGAAACAACAGGAATAAAGTTTACCCAGGTCTTTTATACCTCAGAGAACAAAACAAATACTACAAATCTTTAGAGAGAAAGGATATACAAAAGGGCTTGAGGTGAATGTTTCAAAGCAAATACTCTTTAAAGGATGTGCAAATTATTTCAGCACTTGAACATGATTTATGAAAGGGGATTAGTCCACTGAAACAAGAACCCAGTTTAAACTGTTGGGTTTCAAAGTCAAAGATGAGAAGCTTTTGCTAGAAAAGGCAGAAGAAACCGGATAGTAATCTATAGTGGGGACTTCTGATTGATTTTCTTTAACTAACTCAATCTTCCATTAGCTATCACTGTCATTCATACTTAACTGTGGTGGACAGTATAAAATACCTTCTTTTATGGTATAATTCTCCATAAAAATGAAATATGCAATGGTGATAATTAAGTAATAATGAGGTAATTAATAACTCGGTGACTACTCTCTCTATTTACTAGTATGCTCCATAAATGAGCACAAGGAATATGAAACAATTAAAGATTATCCAAGCTCAAACAAATAACTTTGCCGGAGAGTTGTGTGTCAGTGAGCAGACCAATGAGTCACAGGTCACATCGATAATAATACATTATATTGTATTGTAATATTTCCACATACTCTTCACATAGTGGATAAAAGCTACTCTTAAGTACTATAAAAATGATCACTTTTCTGTAATTGTAAAGATTAATAAGTGAGCTAACTTCTCATGGTTCTATAATGACCCTGCTGTTCTGGTAGGTAAAGGAAAATTTAATGATCCTGCTCAGATATGATTAATATCTAACTTTTTCTTGACTAAAAATCTGGACTTGGTTCAATAAAAATGAATTAAGTGAACATGCACTGATTTCCCTGCCAAACGTTTATATGGAAGTTGGTTATGCCCAATTTAAAAATATGCTTTCTCAACCCAAATAGTAAACTCTGGAAGGGTTTTGGAGAGTGAAGTAGAAATAAAACAAAGAATTAAGGAAACATTATATTATAATTGATGGAAACAGGATATTCAAATTCAGGAAAAATCCTTTTTTTTTTTTTTTTTTTTTTACAAGAACTAGCCGCAGCTAGTTGTGATTTTGGGTGCAACATAACCTCCTATTATCAGTGGAAGTGACACAATTTGTTTCTGAATTTGGCATGTTTTGTTTCCAAAATGCCAATATTATTACTTCTTTGTTGCTGAATCAATATTTTCCTAAGCTTTAAGAAAAGAGCATACCTACAGTACATGTTTTCAGAGAAACATGAGAGTAAAAATATGTCATAACATAAGTTTAGTCCCCATAGTACAAATATGAATGCTCCCACCCTCCACAAACAGCATGTTGCATTTTCTTTTTGTGGGCTTTTTTCTGTGCCTAAAGCTGACTGCATTCCTGTTGATGCAATAAAAATAAATGCCACAAACATTCAGGCTGGAGAGTGACAAAATTAACACTGCAGTAGGAAGATGCATATTTGCATCCAGTTTTAATTTTGCTTGCTGTTTTAATTGTTGTCGTTGGTTATGCTGCACTCATACCCATTACTTCTTTATATTTCTTGGTGTTACTAAAACTAATAAAACTGACCCATACATAACGCTAACATTGTAATGTAATAATCCTCCCTAAATAGCAGCCATTTGGCTTTGAACTTCACATCTAACAAAAACAAATGGTCTGGGAAGGGGAAAGAATTCAGACCTCATCAGATCTAACAAAGAAATGGCGTGATTTCCCACTTCTGCTGCTCTAATTAGCCCCCTTATCACAGAAGTAACCCTACGTGGGTAAAGGACTCTGTTAGCTACTGCAGAATCCGGCCCTCAACAAGTGTGGCTGAGCAGGTAAAACCTCTCACTCCATCCCATGATATGATTTCCCAACCTATTGGCCTCTCCACGTGTTAGAAAGGAAGACCTTTTTCTAGTAACGCTAAGCGATGCTTTCAACTAAATGAGGTTCTGGCTTTTTTTCCTCCTACTATTACACAGCTGAAGCCGTGTAGATCCATGTGTTTGTGCCATGGGAATCCAATCCCTTCCCTCTGCAGAGAAACCATAACCTCAGCATCCCCGTGTTTGCCACAGAAACACCCCATCTTCTGCAGGGACAAACTTTAAAACTTCAAGCAAGCCCATGGAAGAAGCTTTAGCCAGGGAAGGAGTAAGCACCATGCGGATCCAGCAAGGGTTAAAACTTCACTAACTTCTCCAGTTCTTCCATCACATCCACTGAGAGACCAAAATGGGTCTCTCTTGGTGGATCTTTTCCCCTCCACACACATTGTACAGTCTTAATTATCTAACAAACTGCATTCAGAGATGACTCTGGATGTTTTCGCAATGACTTAGGAGAATTTACATGCCACACTTTGAGTTTCAAAACTTCTGATGTGGTTGAAGAAAAGTGAGTGAAATGAGAAAAACAACTTTGGGCAATTTCCAAGCACACACACAATCCTTGGTTAAATACTAGGGTTGGGGTGTCCTGAATTAAATTGTGTCCCTTAAGAAACCAAAGCAGATTTCAAAGCCCTGATGACTTTGCAGCAAATATCTCTGAAAGCAAATCAAAATGATGATCCAGAGGTTATTATTTCTTTTTCTTGATTAAAAATATGCTGGAAGGCATATTCCCGGACACTGCCCAACGGCTGTTCCCTGGGGCAGCGTGCAAGGGCTGAGCAGCGAAGAGCGATGTATCGCCCTTTGGGACTAAAAAGACCCATGGCTCCCTGTTGAAAGTGCAAGAGGAATTTAGGTAAGGAAAATATCATTATTTGTGTTGGCCGGTGGCCAGGGTGCTGAGGCTAAGACCCTGATCCTAACGAAGAGTGGAAAGGAATCCCAAGCCTGCTGTTTAATATGCATGACATGTTGGCTTTGCTGTCAACTTCGCCTTCCACCCTCTGCTTTTGTCTGCTTTTTCCACCTGTTGCAACTTGTCCTTATTCAGGCTGAGAGATGGAATCGTCTTAATTCCATGTCGCATCGTGTCTGGCCCAATGACGCCCTGATCCTCGACTGCTCTTATTGAGACACTAAAGTGATCATGAACAGCAATAATACTGCATAACCCATCAAGATTTTCCTTTTCACATACATATATACATATATATATTTTTTTAATTTTGATGCTATAGTTGTGGGTCCCCGAACTAGAAATCAAACATGGAGGAGATTTTCATCTCAGGGCTGCATGGCTAACCATCAGGTTTTAAGTGAAGTGTTCTTGAAGATAAGAAAAATATGCGATCAGAAACAATAAAAATAATGCAATTCAATCTTATCAATTCAGGCAGTTCCAGCTTTTATGTGGCAAACAAGGAGATCAAATTGCATTTATCTAATGTCACAGATTTTTTAAATGTCTAAAATATTTAATTATTTTGCTTTGGCAACCTAAAGCTGAGGAACAGATTACTGTTCCCACTACATAAGGAAATAACTGACAACAATTAGTATTTATTCTTGTTGCTTTTGTAATAAAAATAGAATTCCATCACTTTCAAGGGAACCTAAAATATTAATAAGAATGTGATGAACTGAGTAAGTGTGACGCCATAAGGAAATGATGGAGAACAGGTTGGAAATACAGTGCTTTGGGAATGGATTGCATTTTCAAGCTCGTGATTGTGCATTTTGACAAGAGCAGCCCTCAGATTGATACGGCAGCCAAAGGGCACTCTTCCTACTGCAAAGCCATTTGTTTCCATCCAGAAAAGAGGGAGCAGAAAGGGAATTGATCCCCTCCGACAATCGATAGTAACTCCAGCCCAGGCTCTTCCACAGGAGGTCACTCAGGAGTGACAATATTCCAGCTGATGGCCAAAACTCAAACCACAAAGTGACCATGGACTGAAAAAACAACCCTGAGCTTAGTGGAGAGCGTGGACTTGGCTTCATTGCCCACAACATGACTGTCCTGACAGCTCCTCTAGTCCATACACACAGTAAGGTCTCTTGGTTTTTGGAGAAATGAATGATTTCTGGGAATTTTGCAATGCACAGAACCTCTCCCTGCCTCCCGCGTGCTGTGGCAGCATCTCTACTTTCAGCCTAACCCAGGTGCCTGGTTTCATGGGTTACAAAACCAACATGGCAGACCACCTACCAGCAGACCCAATTATAACTGGTACTAATTAAGAAGATTTTTGGCAAACTTGTGAGAAAAAAAAAAACAAAAAAACAGTCTGAATGATAACAAAATTACTTGGAAATATGAAGTCTGCAGTAATTTTAAAAATTATCTGTTTAGAACACCACTTATTCACACAAAAAGGAGTAGTGCTGGAAGCCAGTTTCCTTGCACCAAATGTATACATCTCCTAATGGGGGGGACTGTTAGGGTGAAAAACATGTTTTTTCTGACCCTGCATTAGCTGTGTAAATTAAAACAGTGAAATAGTTGGCATCATAAAATAAAAAGTAATCTCTTTCCATGTATTTGAGAGCAGGATCACAGTTTTACGTATTTTGGTACCATTCCCCAAGGCCATCCTTGGTTTCTTCCCAGATCAAGAAAACTTCAGTTAGAGCATGAGTTGAATCCAAACTGGATGAGAAGCTACTGAAAAGCTGCGTGACCAAGACGACGGACACTCCATGAACTTTGGAAATTGAGCCTGTCAGCTTGAGCCCAATTTTCAATGAAATCAGTGTCCACAGCTCAAAAAGCATAACTGAGAATTACCATTTGTCCTTGTAGTGTAAGCAGAAGCAATTAGGATTAAACATAAAAAACAAATTCCAGCTACTAAGTCTCTAGGGGCAATCTCCCCAGTTTTAAATTAAAGAGTAAATTACTGGAATACTTTGCTTAGAATATACCTGCCCTTCATATACTTGTGCTGCTGAAAAAACCCAACAATACAGTAGAACCACATCTAAAACTGGACATTTTTTTTGCAGCCCTTAAAATGTAGAGAGGCTAGAAACAAGTGAGTCTGAACTGTCAGAATATTTCATTAGAGCTTGTCGTGGGTGCTGGTGGCCTGCTAACACACATCAGTGGCTCGTCTTCTGTGTTAAACTGGAGGAGTTTTTAAGCCATCTTTTGAAAAATCTCCTTTGTTTGGATTTGGCATTGGCAGCAGTCAATAATATAAGAGCACTATAAAAATTATAAAATCGTTTAACTTTGTAAGAACTTTCTAAACACACTTGCAGATATTGCACATATCTTCTCTGGGCTCCGCAGTCAAACTGGACAATGAAACGACCACCTGTTAACTGCTAACAATGTGTCATTACCAGTTCTCATGCCTTTTTAAAGCAATTTTGGCTCTAGCTGCCGATAATTCTGGCTACGATACTTGTGTGAACATTAAGGGCACAGAAAGCCAAAGGCAGAAAACTGACAATACAGTTTGTGCTTAGACTACTAATAAGTAAGTGAATAATATGATTTTTCTAATTCCACATAATTACTTGATCTCAAGGGGCCAAAAAAAAAAAAAAAGAAAAAAGTTCTGAATACATATTTTCGAAGCAATCCAATTTATAGTGTTTAAATGCAAGCTTCAGTTCGGTGAGATTTCACAGCAGATATTTTCATCTTTTGGAATAGTTTAAACAGCCTTTAACAAAACAGAGGTTACTCAGGATTCTCTAAGGTTTGTAAAGAAATGTAGACTAAGTCTCTGTCACTGCTCGTACTCACTTTTTCTGTTTTGTCTGACAAATTAGCATTTAAAGATATGTGAGAAGTCTAAATAAATAAATAAAAATTCCCCGAGTGCTGAGACAGTTTCTGGGCACTTTGGTATTAGCTACAGAAAGAGCAGAATCAGACCCTCAAAACTTACCATGCTCTCCGTCTTATTTTTCTGCCTCTGAGAACTGCAGCGTAATACACAGTACAAAGATATTGGGGCAATTTTTCACCAGCTACAGTCAGGCTACTTTATATTTTATAACAGAAAGAAAAAACCTTAAAAAAATATCTCCACGATAATAGGAAAACAAAAACAACAAAAAGCTTTTCTCTGCAAAAAGAGACTATTTAATGAATCTCTGCATTTGTGTGTGTCCGCGCGCACACACGTGTGCATATATTTATGATCATGTGGATAATTATCATTAAAAATAGCTATGTTGGGGCTTTTTCATGCCACTCTTTTCTTACCATCGAAGGCTTTGATCCTGCACTGAAACGCGTGCAGGCAAATCCCTACACAGCACTCTGGTACCTATAGGTATCTCGTACCAGTGTGCGAGACTAACGCTGTCACGGTTCTTACGTGAGAAGCCGTGTGTGAATCTCCTGCCAAACAAAGAAGAAAAATAAAGATTCAGGAGAGAGGGTGAAATTAAAAAAAAATAAAAATGCTGAGTGAGTGATTCAGGGTCACCATCAGCTCCTGCCTCGACTGCCCACAGTATCATGAGCATCTCAGCACAAACTGGGAAAGTCTCATCCCTGCTAGTTTTAGATCACTTTCTTTTCTAATCACACTGACAAAAAAATCAACCTCGATCCCTGGAATTTACTTTCTATAAAATTGTAGCTATATCACTGATTGTTGGCTACAGAGGATATGTCAGGTCCTTCAGCAATTCAGTGTGTAAATAGACAACAGGCAAAATTACTCTGGCAATTTGAGGTATTTTACTAAAATGGAAACAAAGCAACTGCAACAGACCATTAGCATAGGACTCATGTTGCTTATTTTTAAAAATAAATGGCTTGAATAAATGTCTTTGCTGCTAAACAAATTCATTTTGCTTAGGAGAGAATGTCACCCTTTAAAAGTGCAGAGCTAGTAACTGTCTGTACTTAAATGCAAGTTATGTATATCAGCACAGAACACATTCAGCTTTAAAATCCTCAGTGATCTTCCTTACATTCTGTATGTAATAAAAATTATCTTACCCTGTAATGGCACAGTTATTTAAAAAAGGAAAGAAGAAAATTTAAAAAAAAAAAAAAGAAAAGCAAAAAAGGCTTACTTAAAGATTTTCTGTGTTCAGGCTTTGGTTCTTTGGATTCAGTGTCTAAGCTATTCAGTAATTCTATGCTGGAGGATCTTCTGAGTTTGAACTCCAAATTTCTCGATGTACAGCTCCGTTCTTTTGACTGGGAAAAAAAATAGATATAGATATACATATGTGTACGCTTTTAATAAAATTATTATTTGTAAGAACGAAGCAAGAGATTACAGAATGCCAGTACAGAATCAGAAGCTAACAGACACACACAGAGCAAGTGACGCAGCGAGTACATAATTTAAGGAAAGTGTAATACAAAATTTGTCATATGGCAGAGCTTTTATGGCCTTGACAGACTGATCTTAATTTCTGAGATAAATTCCCATTTGAGTGAGGAAAACAAAAGCCCTACTTCTTTAGGCTTTAGAGACCAAAATTATTTCCACATTGCAGGCTACTTCCAAAGGATTGCAAAGAGGACGGTCTTTTCAATTGCCTTTCTGCTTTAGATGGTTACAGAAAATGTTCTTGCAAACACAACTCTTTCAAACATCCTTATGAATTTGGGGTTGAATTCTCCTGGTCTAAGCTTAGGAAAGACAAAGGGGGCTTCCCCCTTGCTCTAATTCACTGGCATACAAAGTGACAATTAGGGACCGTTAACGGTCCTAATTCTTTAGGGGAAAAAAAAAGGAAAAAAAAATAAAAAGAAAAGAAAAAAGATGATATTTTGGCTAATCACACATCTCTTCCCATGTCATTAAGTCAGGTGAGATTTAGTTGTCCCAACAGCCTGGAAAGCTGCAAGGCATTACACCCTCATTCCAAGTTGTACAACTGAAATAAATGCCATGTAGGAAATGGTCACTGAGTGCTTGGCGGTGGCATCCTGTCCTGCGCACACAGCGAAGGCAAAACTTCGCCAGGACAAGCCCTGCCCTCCGCTACCCAAACCATTCACAAGTTGTGCCCCACCAGCTGCTGCTGCTGTGGTTCACGGCATGCTCAGAGCTGCTGATGCCACAATATTACCTTAGTTTCACTAAAAAAAAAAATACATATAATAAAGTCTCTTAGATATTTAGCTGAATAACTTGGAAAAAAAAAAAAAAAAAAAGAAAAAGTGTTTTGAGTCTCCATGGAAAACTCCACCCCAGAATCTTCAGAAGGATATCAGTACCCTCACACACCCAATGAAATGCACAATATGAAGACATACATCATCGGATCAAACTTTCCTTGGCTGATTATAGCCTCAGGGTAATATAATGTTTGTAGCTCTTTAAGGAAACAGTAGATGTGTTCAGATTAACCCTTTCAAAGAGGCTGCCTCTGCCCGCTCTGCCAATTCCACTGCAGCAAACCCTCTGAAAAAATGCAAGAAATGGTGATATTTTTCTCTCACCACCTTCTGCAGTGAACAAGGAAAGTCAGTGCCCTCTAAAAAAATGTATGTTCTTGGATCAGGCAGGGCTAGGAGAAAGACATTTGGAATTTGTACTGAGAGTGGCAAAAAAAGAAAGAAAAAACTACGGCTGAATCTGGTTTGGTAATTAAAAACTGTTTTAATAAAATGCAGCCCTGCTTACTTCTAGTAGAAAACCCCCAGCCTTCCTGGGAGAATAACAGCAATCAGTTACAAAGGAATATTATTTGCTAGTGTTATTTTTGTGAATAAGTAATACAAAAATTCATAAAAGGCTCAAATGTATTAATAGTTCTATTGAAGATTATATACTGTAGGCTGCATAAACAGAAAACGCAAAAAATTCATTAGTTATTAAGTGCTTGTGTGCTTTTACAACCCTCAGCAAACCAATGTCCTTGTTATTTCAGAGAAATAAATGTAGTGTTCCATTTTGAGGCAAGAATCAAATGACATTTTTGTTCAACAACCTTGTTTATCTGACATTTTTTAGGGAATTTGCATAAATGTTTTTAAATCCTTCAGAGAAAGGAATGTCTAGCTAGCTGCTGACTGCCTAAAACCTGTAGAGATGCCTAAGCAAATGAAGTTGAAATTGCTACATCTTAATTAATAAAGGTAACAGCCAAAACAAATACATACCAATCTGTCAATTGCATTTTTGATAGCGTGGAACCAATCCAATATGAGAAAGTCGATATCCGACTGGAGGAGGAACTCATTTCCTGACACTGTCGTGATCTGGGGAGGGCATAGGCACAGACAGGTAAGTAAAGCACACACCGGACAGATTATTTTCTTCTATTTTTCTCTCCTACGCACCCAAATGCTTTTCTTTTGTACAAAGAATTATCTCCTGGAGAGCTGAGTTACTGAGGAGTTTTGAACCTCTGTCTGAAAACTGTTTTGAATATGTCACAACAAACGAGATATTGTCTCAGCAATGCAACCACAGAACACAAATAGTGCAAAAAGAACGGGAACGTGACAAAAGTTGAGAAAAGCCAGGAAACTCGGTGTTACAAGACACAGTTCAAATGTAGAGCAAAACACCCTGAAAAGAAATAAAAGCAGCATGTAAATTAATTCATGTTCTCTTCAGTTTCTGTCTCTATTTTGGTATTATTATTTTTATATATGTTACTCCCATTCTTGAATTTACACATTTATTATATACCTGTGATTCCAGAGTACACTTCCAAGCATTTTGGTAAAATTAATAATGTTACTCTTTTTCAGATTAAAAAAAAAAAATTACCATCAAAGATGGCTGTAGCAGAGTAATTAGGATCCCATTTATCATGAAAAAAAAAAATCCCCAGTTTGTCTGAATAGAAGTCGATTTACATTTTTGACCCACTCACTGGGAATATTTATCAAAAGAATATTCATTCCCCTGATAATACTGTTTCACTGACTAACAATATTTGTTGGAAATATGCGTGCATATTCTCTTGGTCTGAACTTCTGGAAACCACCGTGATAATAATGATACATCACTTTTTCTTTTTTTTTTTTTATGTATATGTCTTCTCATCAGAGCAGATCCCTGAGTATTTCATACAGCAGGTTGAAACGACCATTTTACAGATGGTAAAACTGAGGCACAAGGCTGTGCAGTACTTTGTCCCAGGATTATTTGGTGGATCCTCGGTGCGTGTGGCCAAGGAGTAGCACCCAGGGCACAGCAGTTCTGCGTGTTTGCAGACAAGTGCATGGAGGGTTACATCTCCACCACGTTTTGCAAGGGGCAGGAACTTTTTTTTCCCTGTTGTTAAAAGTTAGTTATATAAAATTTGGTAGCATCCACATCTGGGCATTGCAGATGGTGGTTTCAGTGCTTTGGGGATGCAGGTTTAGTCTGCACATCGGGATTCTCTTTAGGGTAAGGATCAAAACTTTTTCATGTCTTTCTGGGAGAACAGAAACACAGTGGAAGACAGAGACTTCTTTTGGACCAAAGTGTGAGGAAAAGCAGAGCAAAGCCATTCAGACCTGGCACAGTCTAGTTAGTTAAATCCATCAACCCAAAGTGCTACTGTTTCACTGCATCTGCCCCATGTCAAGAGTTTTTACTAAAGCATAAAAGAAACAACAGATCCTCATGAGTCCGGGTACTCCCCGCATCTTTTTAAAACTGAAATACTACCAGGGGAAAAAAAAAAAAAAAAAAAAAAGAAAAACCAGATTAATATTTTATTAATTGTTCTATAACCCTCCTGTTATTGAGGAAATGCCTGTAAGGAAGGTTTCCAAAGTCATCAGCATTAAGGAAAATCCCATCAGCGCAGCTCCAGTGGAGATATCCCGTGAGAGCGCTGCAGAGAATGTGGGAATGGTCCCCCAGCGCGGGCTCGGAGGCTGCCCGCCTGCAGATGTGCATCCCAGCCCGTCCGCACCCATCAGGAGTGGACCTCCAGCCACCCCATTGTTCCCCACGCTCATGGAAGAGTTATTTATTGGGGAAATTTTAATTCCCTTGTTAGTCCACAGCCATAACGTTAATCACGACTCACACACTCACCGTTCCTTTTATCAAAAGAAAAAAAAAAGTCAAAATTCAACTTAAGGTGAGCAGCTGATAGAGCTGACCTTCAGTTCCATGCCTGCCTCACACCGCAAGGTTAGGGTTTGAAATGTATTGTATTATATCACAATTTATTAATGTATACATGCAGATAGGAATTAGACTAAACACAGGCAACAATTCAATCTAATGCTTCTCTCCCAGTATAAACAAATCATTATTAAAATTATAAAACGGAATAACATTTTCAAAGTAAGAGCAACATATATAATTAGATTTACTGTATTTTGAAGGCTTAAAAAGGACACAACATAGTTCAGTCTTCCGTTCAGTAAATTCAAGCTTTATTAAAATCCAAGTATTCAGCACTGCATAAACATTTGCACTGTATGATATGCAGAAGAGATACTCCATTGCTAACGAGACCAAAGCAAAATACATGTTGAAAGTTTCTTTATCTGAATGCGTTATTTTTGATAATCATATATTATCAGTGTTTTATGCACAAATCTGTAAAAACAGATCATAGAATGGAGGGAAGAGAATTCATTTAAAATACACTTTTTGTAAGATATAGTTCAAGTCCTTTTCTTTCTTTCCTCAGACTAATCTTCAGAGTAACTAGACAGTTTCAAGAAGACTGCTACTGCTCTCTACAGTTTAAATGCATCCACTCCTTAATTACAGTCAGTAATTGACTTTGTTCTGCTCCATTCCAGTCATTCACAGGAAAGCAGTTCCAAAGGCTTTGGCTGCTAAATCCCATTTAATGTGCAGGTTTCCTACCCCACTTTTCTATATTACCTCCTTAGGATTGCTGATAAATGGTTCTTGGAAGGGATTGCTAAACCATATTTGCACTTTGAACAATCGAATTTTCAACACCCTTGGGAAAAGACATCAGTAAAGAATGCTAGCTTTGACTAAACCTTGTGATTGAACAATTTATGATCACAGCCCTAAATGATGTATAACTAACAACAATGTTCAATATTAAGACGTGCTTACACACCGTCCCTTTATCCGACACTGCTGAAATAAACAGAGGGACCAGAGAAACAAATGAAAGACAAATCTGGAAAAAAAAAAAAAAGAAAAAAAAAGACCAAAAAGAAAATGAAGTGCTCTAGATAGAGCTGCCAGTCTCCATTGTGCCAGGTACTTCACTTATTTAAATATTTCCTGAAATCCCTCGCTCTTTGCCATCATTTTTGCAAAGGCTACAGTCTGGAATTAGCATTACCTTACCAGGCAGAATTATGATGCTGCTGTCAGCAATAAATCCCCATGAGGAATGACAACTGCCATTAACCCTCTTATTTGCAAAGGGTGTGCCCTTCAGGTTGCTTACAGCAGAGCCAGGGTGCCTGGGTTCTCTCTTTCTTGCTATAGTACCTTGGAAAAAATCATGTCAAAGGCTGAATCCACTCACATGGTAGTTTTACAACAAACTGTAGTACAGCCCTGCTGTTAAGCATTGATCCTCTGAAAATATCGGCTCACTGCAGGTAAATATATGTTCAGTTCAATCCACTGCTGGGCTGCCAGCAAAGTCTGGGAAGGGGAGGGGGCAGGTGTGAAACACTTTTTATGATATTCTGCTTGTGGCTTATTAACGATTTCTCTTGTCACCTTATAAAGCTGTAAATAGAGGGGTGAGCTTCTTTTGTGCATCACCATAATGATGTACCAAAGTTCTGTTCAACAAGATCCTATGTTGTTAAACAAAAGGATGCCTATAATGCTCCAGGAAATATAGGACATATATAGGATAGATATCTAATCAGTACCATTACCATTTCATAACAAATAAATATACCTTGGAACCTACCCAGGATCAGCAGTTCTTAAAAAACCTAAAAATGACTTATTTTTCCTGTGCTGGGTCATGCCATGCACAGCTATGTTCCTCCAGGACTTCCAAACCTTTACAGACCACCTGGATCATCTCAGAGATGATCAGGTCTCAGAGGATTATTCCCTTCCATGGTATACCTACACCAATGGAAAACAGGAGATAAAAGCCAGAAAAGCTGCATGGGACAAGCACAGGGTCTTCTGTCCATAGTCTTCCTGCAAACTTTTGTCTGGGGACTACCATACTGCTCAAAAAAAAAAAAAAAAGTGTCCTTCATGGTAGCCCTCTAGTTCTTTACCGACATACGTGTCTATAGATACGTTTGTTTCTTACATTTATTCTAGCTGCAGAACAGGAATGGAGGCAACTTTAGCAATCCTACTGATAGGCACTCTAAGGAGATATGGAAAAGGGCGATAAATTCACAGCGCAAAACAAAAACACAAAACCGTGCTATTGATTCACTCACTTCAAAGTGTACTTATGCATCTCTGGTGGCTATAACTATTATTTGCAGTGATGAACAATTTTCAGACAATGCCAAGAACAAACTTTAATACAGGAAGTGGAGAATCCTATGGGGAAGGAGAAATGCAGCAAAAGACCCTTCACAGTCTCTGCCCTGCAGCGAAAGGGAACAGAGCGAGCAGCTCGGGAAGCTTATGGCTCACGTATAGCTCACATATGGCCACCAAGAAACCACCGCACAGTTCTTATTTCAGCCAAGGACTGAAACAAGCTATTGTTTAACTCCCTGTGAATGTGGGACATTTTGGTATTTTCGTTTCGCTCTGTGAATTTATTTAATGTTGGACTATTGGGGTAAAGCTTCATGTAACCCTCCCCAATGGTTCCGCGTTGGATTATTGGACGCTTCTGGACCATGGAAAGCCCATTCAGATGCTAATCCAGTGCAGAATCCAGAGCAGAAAACCTAAATTTTGGTGTCACCTGGGACTCCCACAGCTTGTGGTGAACACTAAGTGATTTAAACTTGGATTGACAGATACCTCTGCATGCAGAAATTCAATAAAATGTGTTCCTCTTGTTGCACTGTGCATTGGGATTGCTGCCCTTGATATGTGTAGG
>NW_010100272.1:135452-144114 GCF_000699245.1 Pterocles gutturalis
AAAAGGAAATGTGAGTCACTGGAGCACTTCTAGCTCAAAAGCTAACACTCTGCCTCCTTGCCACTGCTCCCTTCATCTCACCTTGCTCTCTCACAGGGTGTTTAGGGTTTTTTCTGGTCATGTTAATCATCCTGATTCCCATAAAGAAGAGGAATCCAGGCTTTTTCCTCTATTTTCCTGAGATATTTTTGCAGGATGGGATCTAGCCACCCAGCCCACACCGCTCTCCATCTTCATGGCAGCCGCCAGGGCTGGGAAAGGAAAGGTGGGAAGAGAGTCAAAAAGAAAATAAAAAAAAAAAAGAAATAAAAGACTAGGAATTTTCTCTCTCTTTCTAAATAGCCTTTAAAAATATATATATAATATAAACAGAATATAATGCAGCTTGAGAACAAATGCATAACAGATAGATGTTCATGTGTCCACACCCACAGTAAAAGTAGAATTAATTAAAATTAGGAGACGTTATGCTCCTTAGTGGTTTAATTAACTGGCTTTTAATGAAAAGGGGACAGATATATGTAAGTTTTTAAAATCATGTCAAAAGTCCAACTGCATTTCTGGAAGTGGATCTCAAATTCTTTCTCACAGATAATCCAGTCTCTTGGCCATGTTTATTCTGAATGAGTGAGCAGCAGAAAGGATAAATAAAATCTCTCTGCTGTACTGTAGCGAGCTGAGAGTCTAGTATTCAAGAAATGCAAATAAAAGAAAACAAAAGGATCAGTATTGAGCTGCGTTATATATCTGCATACTGCACCACATATCCATTATATGATTCAGCCTATCAAGCAGAGGTAGTCATGGTTATGCTGATAGTTAAATTACTTAAAGGACTCTAAGATGTTTATGACTACCAAAGAAATTTCATTATCAAGCAGATTGTCTGTCTCATATTACAGTCTGGCTTTACCAATCTAGCAGTCCTTTGGATGTCGAGCAAAGTTAACAGTGAAGTGATGGGGAAATATCAGCTTGAAAGAAAAGGTCTTCAACCAATCTTTCAAAAAAAATGATATTTGTTAAAAAATTTTGTGAGAAAGTATCTGCCTTGTGTTCCCAATGTTGCTCGATGTTAAGTAAATATATGCCGATTGCAAAAAAGTTGCTTTGGCAACTCTCTTATTAAAATGCATTTGTAACCCCCATCTGTCATGAAAGTTTTGAAAAGTTTGTTTACTTTGGATAGCCGCCTTATCCAGGGTTACCCCGGCATACAATGATAGCAGTCTTCAGAAGTTGTGTGAGGAACAAGCCACTGGGGATCCATTTTTGTTTTAATTGGCACACACAAACACTTTTCTGGTCTGTCAAAAAGATCAAGCTAATATGCATGGCGGGTGTTATATTCTCAGCTTTTGGGAGTAGTAAAGCTCCTTTATTTAAGTAATTTAAATGATAGACTGCAAAAACTTTGCAAGTCAGAAAAATGTTTTATACTTTCTTTGGGAATATTTGTTTTAAGCAACAGAAAATGTTCTACATATCTAAAGATGTTGAACCTTATGTTATAATTACCCTGTTTCTTCTGACTCTGTAAAAATTACTGTGAAAGCCAAGCGTGGCAAAGAGGCAACAAACAGATCCTGCTTTTTCACAACTTCTGCAAGAGTAACAATTGCAGGACCCATTGCTGCCAGATGTTTATAAGATATGTCTTCAACTGTGTTGTCGTGTGGTATGACTGATTCGCACATCCATTCACTGGGAACCTTTGTGGGGTCATCGTATCAAAGCAAACACTCTCCTATAAAATAAGTTGCCTTTTAGTGAAGTTGACCTAGTGTTCGAGATAATAAACATCGACAGCTCTGAATTGGATTCAACAGTCTGAAGACTGGGGTTAAGCTTCCAAGAAAGAAGAAATCTTTGAATGAAACTGTATTGTACCAGTGATGAACAAATAATTTTTGTCCTGGTAAATTCCTAAGACTGAGTCCTTCAATAACATTTAGTGACAAAATAATGAACTCTGGGATTGTTAAGAAGAAAAATCTTAGATGTTTCCCTTCTTCTGTGCAATGAACTCACAGTATGAACCAGTTCCTATTGAATTACATTAATATTAGCAAGGAGAAAGTTAGATCCTCTCTATGCATTATAAGGCAAATATTTTTCCCTCCTTTCTGTCTGTGAAGAATCTCAGATGCAGAAGTACTAGTTTATATCACTGATAAGGAAGACACCAAACATATAGGAGGTCATTATTAAAGCTGACCAGGTGCTGAGAGACCAGAACTCCTCCTTGGATTAGAAGAGGAGCTCAGGCTGGAGAGCCTTCTTGGAGGAGAGATCCAGTGCTCTGACAGCAGGTACTGGGATGCTTTCATTGATTTCAAGGAACAGTTTGTCATCCTCCCTTTTTCACCCAACAGTCCAGGTCTTATTTCTTCCTTCCCTTGAAGATATGTTAAAAGCAAGCACATGCTGTTCAATCGAAGAGGAAAGTAATGAAAAGCAAGTACTTTCTGGTAAACATCCAAGGAACCTACTGGGAGAGAGTATTTCCTGCTGGTCTACTACACTGGTATCATGAGAGACACAGCTGGACTACTTCAGGGGGTTTCCTTCAGAGGGCAAAGAACAAAAAAGGAAAACATGAGACAGGTAGAAGACAACCATCCTGGATGTCAGACACCCGCCTGCAGCCTCCTGTGTGCCCACAGCCTGTACTACCCTCTGCTCCAGCCCCATGGATGCACTGCCCTTGCCACGGGAGCAGGATGGATGGACTTCTGCCAGTCGTTAAGCCAAAGTCAGGGGAGATGGAAGTCACCAGACTTGGGAAGCGAGCAAGAAATGGCTCAAAGCAACAGAGAGCAAGAGATAATAATTAAGACACAACTCAGCTGTGTCTGTGCATAGTGAGGAAGGGGAATAAACAATTGCACAATTTGTCCACAGATAAAGACTAAAGGCAATGTATGAATACCTACTGCAAGCTACTTTTCTCCTTGGGGTAATATTTTACTGTTATTGCCTTTGCAATCTGAAGCCATATATTACACAGCCACACACAGAGATATTGGCAGTGGTTTCTCAGAGAAGTCCCGTCTTTCTTAGTTTTACTGTCTGGACAATACCTAGTGATGAATGGTCCCCCTGTCCAATTTTATATTCATGTTGTAACACTTTATGATATATATGAGTGAGACTCAACGCGATAAGTCCTTGTAACAAACAAGCAAAAGAAAAAAATCAAAGGGAGAATGAATGCTTTACTTTCAGTACAAGCAAAGATATATATTTAAAATATATACGTGCTACGTGTAATGATTTCGTTTCATTGACTCTTATTTTAGCCAGAAATTTATTCATCAGTAGCAGAGCAGTTTACAGCTACGTTATTTGCCGGCAGAAGCCGGTACTGGCTTTTAGTTTTTCATTTACTGACACATGTCTCCTATTAATAAGTGCTGAGATTGCACAATAAGAAAAAAGAGATGTTACTATAAGTATCTTTATACTTATAGTAACGTACTTGGCCATGATTATAAGTGTTTATAAAACATTCAAGAATCGCTCCTTGTCTACTTACACTAATGAGAACACCTGTTAACTTTAGAGCTGCACAGACTTATTTGCATCGAATTCAGGTTTTTGCATACTGTACATCACTTTTTAAAACAATTAGATGTTTACAGGGAAATACAGCTACAAGAAGAACAGCAGCTTGAATACCCTCCAGCCCAAGTCAATGCTAATCCTGGTTTGAGTGAAAAGCAGAAATCTGCTGAATTATAATACTGACACAAATTCAGTTAGCAGTGAACAAAGGTGTACCTGCAAATCCTCTGATAGCAGATGTTACTTGTGGGGATTGACACCCGCTGTTGAATAAAGCATCTCTTAGAGATGAAACAGAACTACTGAATGGTTTTTTTCATTGTTTTATTTACCATTTTCTTTCCATTCTGGTGTTTTCTTTTTCTTTTGCTTTTTGTTTTCTTTTTCTTTTTCTTTTTTTTCTTTTTTTCTTTTTCCTTGACTCAGAACATCCCTGCATACTGAGCGTGGAGAACACGCAGTCATTTTCCAAAATAGCTGTTTACATTATTATATTAACTTGCCAAAAGCCAATACAACAACACAAGAATCCTCCTACTGCTAGAGATCCAAAACACCATCTCCGCAGTAGAGGGTTTTGTGGCCTGGAGCAAGGAGGCAGGAGGTCCCTTTCTATAAAAACAGGTCTACTGAATGGTAAGTGTAATATCCTGCTGCTACATGACCATGCCAGCTATTGTTTAATAACAATGTAAAACATCAAAGCTGGTCCATGATCTGAACATATACTCTGCCAGCTGTGTCAAGTTCCTAAAGTGTTGAAGGCAGGAAAAATATAATGGTTATCATCTTCCCTTGCATGCAGGGAGCAAACAATGCACAACGTCTTTGGTTTGCCTCGTTCCATCTTTATTTGTATGTAAATATCGGGAAAAGCTAAACAGAGCAAAAAAACGTTTTGAATAAGGCTATTAGAAACATTTTCAACTACAGCAACTGAAAAGATTTCTATTTTTAAAATTATTTACTGTTTTAATAAAAATGATGCTCTTGAGATTTAGGACAAAGACGAATGAATACGTCTTGTCATCTATCTGAACTTCAGTCACAACCTTGCTAGAAAACTTTCATGGGTGATACCATACATCCAGCTCTTAACTCAGCACACAAGAATACAGATATTTCAAATACAGTTCACAGAATCTTAGAATTGTTTGGGTTGGAAGGGACCTTAAAGATTGTCCAGTTCCAACCCCCCTGACATGGGCAGGGACACCTTCCTAAAAGGTTAATAGCCTATGAACTTTTCTTACATGGTTAAGTTTGGGGTTTTTTTAATTTGGGAATGGTGTTATTTTATGTAATGAACAACATCATGGTATAGATAGTATGGAGACAGTGCTTCATTCAAAGGATAATATCTTCTAATTTTCAAAATTAAAAATTCTTTTAATCTGAAAAAGGAAATGGAACTTTGTATATGTCTCCGAATTCTTGTGATTGATAGTTTCCAACCAGTTTTCAAGTGTTGGAAGAACCTGGGATCTTTCTTTAGACAGTCTGGAACTGAACTGACAGCACTGGAAATGCCCTGGCCTTTAAATTTATCAGCTACTTTACGTAGTAAGTGTAGTAGTGACAGAAGGTTACTCAAAATGTTGCTTAAAAATATCACACAACCAAAATATCGAATTATCTTCTCACAATAACTGTCCGAGGAGAGCTTTTCTGGAGAAGGAGAATATAGCTCAGAGCTCAGTGAGCTTCTGATATGAACTGAATTTAGTCAGCTGGTGGTAACTGGGTGAAAAACTACAGAAATATTTGACTATGCAGCACACAAACAAGACAACCCACTTTGATGGATTCTGTAACGTATTGGTTTTAAACAAATGCAGTGAAATTAGAAAAAAATATAAGAAACACGTACCTCTGCTCTAGATCTTTGAGTTTCTTGTATGTACTGGGATATACCAAGTACCAAATAATAAAAGCAAACACATTAATTTAAAAATATGTATGGCTTTTACAAGTATCTGAATTTTTTTTTAATAATGTAGGCTTTTCTCATATATTAGGACATGATGTACACTTTGACATCTGTCAGTCAAGCTTCTGGCTATCACACTGGACAATCTGGAGGGACGCGCCACAATGTGATGTGGCATGCAGAAAAATTGAAAAACTCCATTTTTTTCCAAAATAAAAATCACATCTCCTAGTTTTAAATAGAGAGAATGATTGCAAAATATTTGGCCATCAAGACTGTAAAGATTGAGGTTGGATAATCAATAACGTTTGTGGTTGAATTACCCACTGATAACAAGTAATTTCCTGCTATTCGTGAGGGGAATTGGAAAGTGGTTTTTGGGAATTTGGCAGACTCTCTCTCTCTTCTAAATACGCTGTGTCTGAAAGCCTGATAAGTTTCTCTAGTGCACACTTTGGGATGAAGCAGTACAGGCAAATGTGGGCTTGGGGTGACAGCTCATTCAGGATCTCATGGATCTAAATATAAGCGAAGCTAAAAAATATGCAAAATCATCAGGTGCAGGAATGGCTGGGTATTTGGGTTTTGAGTCCTCCATGCCATAATCATAAGACCATATTTATCTGGAGCCCTGCAACACCGTGATTGTTGCTCTGCTTCTTGTCATGTACAGTACACACGGCAGGGAAATAAATAGAGTGTTTTAAAACATACCATGTCCAAAGATGTCACCATTACATATTAATTCAAGCATCATGGATGTTCCAGGAGACTCATGCTTATCCAGCAACACAAACTGCCAGTACAGAAGGGATGTTACCAAAGCATCTCCCCACAGACCCCTGACCCACCTTCCTTGCCCTTCCCACCATGTTGTTAGAGATACCGGGTACGCTATCACTCTCACTGAACGTGATGGCACATGACAACTCAAAAACAATATCCAATCTGAAACATAGACTTTAAACTGTGAGGCAAAATGGAAAGTCTTAAGGAAACTGGAATTTCAGACTTTTGTTTCTGGAAGTGTTATGTTACCCTGTATTACAATCCCACCCATGACCTAATCCTTGCATCGTGCTCCTGCCACTAAAGTAATTAAGAACATTGTCAGATTCTTGACTCTGACAAAGGAAACTGAGTAGTTACTTCTCAGTGATTTGGGGCATCTAACTCATTAGACCAGAGCTGGAAGAGCTGACACTCTCTTACTCCTGTCTATGAGCATAGACATCTAAGTGGGTTTGAACTATAGACAGAACCAATTACATTAACACTTTCAAGAATAAGAGGAGAAGCTTTTGTTTGCTTTGCAAAACCATGATCTTCTATGCTAATAAGTCTAAAATTTGATGAAAAGAAAAACTTTCAAAGCAGAACCTGGCAGTAGAGCTTCTGATGTGTTTTTCTTTCATCTGCCGGAACACGGGAGCCCTGATTCAGCAAGGTACTTCATTAAGCAACATGCAACTTTCAGAGTCTGAGTACTTGCACTGTTTTGAGTCACAAGACTGAAATGAGCAAATCAGTCAGAGCAAAAATAGCAGAAAAAGTTATATTTGTTCACAGAGTGAATATTTCAGGGAACAAAAGATATGTTAGTGATAGTCTTATCTACCTACTTGAAGAACACAGTATCAGAAAAAAAAAAAAAATTAAACCTTTGGTTATATTAGTCAAACACAGCCAGATCAGCTTGGAAAAAGAGGAGAGAAAAATAATAACTATGTAAGAAATTATACCTAGTTTTCAGCTAAATTCTGGGTCTTTAGTTGCCTACAATCCCCATAACTCACTCTTTTCCTTCTGAGAACCGATGAACTGATTCTCTATCACAGCCAAGCTCATATTGTCTAAGATTAACTAGAAGTCGCTCACTTAGAAGATGACCTTACAAAGAATTAAGCCATAAATTAGATACTGCCAGAAGATGAGAATTAAAATAAAAAGAAAAAAAAAACTGCTGAGAGTTTTAGGTGTTCGGAAATTCAATTATACCATTTCATCTCTTCTTGAAGTGCAAACACACTGGAACATTGTGGTACAAAGCATAAAAATACACTGTATCTAATCAAACTAGTGAGAAATACTAAAAAAAAGGTGAATATTTATCAAAACTCTCACTTAACAAGAAAGAGCACTGATATCTGTGTTATTCGGGAAAGCTGCTTTTATCAAAGGAGAGAACAGGATCTCAGTTTCACGCTTAAATCTGAATGATAACTCCTTCCCATTTTTCACTGCTTTTGCTCGATGACAGGTCATTCACCTCCCTACTGCCATGCGTTACAAAAATTAGCAACCAAGAAAACGAATCTAGATCAGTTCCTATGTTTGAACTTGCTCATTTGCCTATGCGCACTGTTTCCTATGAGAAACCCGTTTACGGCATCACAGGACTAACTTCACAGCCAACACGGAGCAAGAGAGACGGAGAACCTTGCGAATTTTCCCAATGTATCAGACTTACAGAGACACCTGTGCTAAATAACTTTGTGCTGAGCTCCTGTGAAAAGCTGCAGTGTTAAACAGCAATCACAGTTTCAGATTTTTCACTGAGCTGGTTACTCTTCTGCTAGAGTCCTCCGAGCTGTCGTACGGAGCGTGAATGGTACCCAATTTAATCTTATTAACCTTCTCTTTATTTACATTGTTATAGTAATGAATTTCTTTATTTATCTTGAAGTATCATTATATCAATACAATGGGAGTTGAGCAGTGCTTGATAAAGTTGAAAAAAAAAATCTGTTTATAAATGCCTTTCATTTCTGAACTGAAACCATTCATTCACTGTCAACTATAAGAAGATGAGAGAGGTTGAGGAAAATCTTCTAAGGCATTTGATCTGAAACAGGTTTAAAAGTGTTATTTCTCTTCTTTAAAATTATCCCAAATACGGTATGTAAGGACAAAAGTAATGTAAAATTAAATAAACTTAGAAAGTCGCTGCAGATCCATCCCTTACTAAGGACTGCAGAAAAAGCTCTGATTTCCATTTTACAAGGAAACGATGCCCTTAAATCTGCACAAGCACTTAAAAAAGATGCCTTTGCATTTATACAGAGCTCATTATAGGCTTTAAGTGTGTTAATGATGAGATGGAAAACTTGTTCAAACAAATTATTGAC
This sequence comes from Pterocles gutturalis, assembly GCF_000699245.1. Lineage (NCBI taxonomy): Eukaryota > Metazoa > Chordata > Aves > Pterocliformes > Pteroclidae > Pterocles > Pterocles gutturalis. Next base: position 144,078 of record NW_010100272.1, read on the forward strand.
TCTGCTAGTGAAGATCAGAGAGACGGCAAAGCTCCTG
>NW_010100272.1:144142-198038 GCF_000699245.1 Pterocles gutturalis
ATTAGGTTTATCCGAGGATTATCTCACTTTGCCCTTCCTAGAGAGATAAACAACAGCAACCTCAGGTCTGGGAGCAAATGTCAAATACCTGCACAAACGCTCACACCTGGGAGGAAGAGGCAGGTGAAAACAAGTTCTGCCACTCATGGAAACATCATCACTACAAAAAATTATCCGTTTTTTAGACCTTTAACCCTTTTACACGTTCTTGCTACCTATGCAAACCACTCTGCACTTCTTTAGCAGTGGCATCACAAGAAAAGTCCAGGAAAATGGGACTAGAGCTGCTGCTAATAATGATTCATCCTCAGGCATGTCTGCATCACTGTGTGAGTGGAGACTGGAGATATGTTTAGAAGCTACACTCAACCTAGAGTGAACCTCAACCAGCATATGCTTAGCCAAACCTTTCGAAACTGGGGGAAAAAAAGGAAAGTCGTTGAAAATTTACTTTTTTTTTTTTTTTTCAATCAAAATCTTAAGTAATTCCTGATTTTCACCAGACTCAGAGCATCGCTCATGGTATAAATGAAGCTCCCACAACATTTTGTGACAACAAACTATTTTATGGCAACGAGCACAAAACACAGCAACACCACTGTAAACTCCGAAACATTTCGAAGAACATCAAGCACCAACTGCACTGCCAATATAAGTTTTAAGTACAGCGGAGTGAGAGAAAATTATGCAAGCAACCATTTCTCACACGAGTAGTCCCCATGACTTCAGACAAGGGCGATATCTGGAATGAAGACTTGCAGAACAGGATTCTTCAAAAAAAAAAAAAAAAAGTACTTTCCACTGAGAAGAAGGTAGCAACAGCCAGACTCGTGTTTAGGTAGGTTTGTCTGTGCTCTCGCGGTTCTCATTTCCTACCTACGTGAAGCATGTTTCAAATGTATAATTCATATACGGATAAAGTGAGAATTTCAGTGTTTTGCTTTCACTTAAAAAGCCTCTTGCGAATGGCCCCAGGACAAGTGCCCCAGCCAGGTAATTTAAACAGTGGAAAAGATAGGCAGATCCCTTATTTTCAACAAGGTCCCAAGGTGGCTTTCAATTAAGAAAAAACAATTGACTGATGTTTCTCTGTCTGCTGCCAGGAAGCTCTATGTAGTATTTCTAGAGCTTTTTCTCCACTCTACCCAACATGTGGGCTCAGTGTCAAGCTGTGAGTTTGTAAATCTTTTTCAGCACTTATCAGAGCTCAACATGAATTATGGTATTGCCAAATCTGCTTTATGCAGCTTTTTTTTACACTAGGAGAAAATGTACGATTTTATGGTCAAAAAGCAACATCTACGTACTTGCAATGGGAAAATGCAGTCAGTCGTGATGGAACCCCAGAAAAAAATATTTCCCCCTAATCCTGCATCTTTGCCGTCTTCAAACTTTTGAAACTTCTGAACTGTCGAGCTTTACATGGTGTGTGTGGTTTCCCTCTGTACCATTATTAAATTTATTAGCTAGGACTTTATTAACTAAGACTTTATTAACTTAATACATGTTTGGAAAATCGCTGCTACTTTTGTGGGTGCTTTGCCTTAAACCATGTGTCAATCTTTAGTAAAATACCTTCCTTTTGTCGAAGAATAGTTAGCACGGAACATAAATCAGCCCTTTTGTTGAGGCCTAATAAACTTTGTGTGCGTGCATGTGTGTGTGACTTAATACCATTATAATAATATTATATGGCAGGCAAAAATATAATGAAAATGATAATTTGCCAAAAAGATTTAAAAAACACTGAGGTGTTACCTATCAAAAGTTCTCCTTCTGTCTATGATACAGCACAGATTGCAATCGTGACAGTAAATCTGGTGCTATTGTTAATGCCATGGCACTTTGGTTTTTGGCTTGCTTCAGTCCAATCTGTGACATGCTTGTGAATATCTTTCTTCTGTTCTGTCTGTATGGCATATGGATTTCTGGGATACAACGTCAGACCTATCCACATAACAAGTGTTCAGAGCACCTTATCATTTTAAAAAGCCAATTACTCAAAAAGACAAATGTGAAATGTTTCACATTTAATGATGAGCAAATCTGCAAAACAAATGCAATTTTGCTTCATTTGAAAAAGTTTAGTTTAACTGTAAATATTGCAATGGAGTCCCTAGCAATACACACCATGGGTAGGGACAGGCTCATTTTATGCATATTGTACATCATCACTGTCACTTAAATCTGCAAGATTTTTCCATGCTAAGTTGTTTTAAATAAATAGAAAGAAATGAGATACAAAAAAGATTGAAATATATGCTTCTGAATAGACTGTAAAAATGTCACTGCTAACACTGAGCATTGGACACTTAAAAAAAAAATATTTTGAAAGTCTCACCCAAAAAAACGAAAACTGCATATGTCTACAGAGGTAAAGGTCAGTAATGAAACAATTAACAGCAAAAATACCAATCCATTTTTTAGAAATATTTGTCAATATATAAAGAATGTTTTGTACTGCACATAAGTGCTCAATTAATCCTGGATTAGTGGCCGTATGTCATATTCCCAGCCTGAAAGAATGTCAGCTGAAGAACTTAAATACACACAGGTTCAAAGCAAGATTTTGTAAGGACTTCAGGAGTGCAGAAATTGCTACTTGCTGGTGCAGAGCTCAATTCAATGAGGTTCTTAAGAATATGCATAATATATATGCTGTACTACTGAGGTCAAAATACAGTACGGTAGAATTTTTTTTTTTTTTTAAGATAAGCTATAGGTATATATTTATGCCTACATGTCTGCAAAATATATTTGCACATGTATACCAGCCACTGCTGTAGACGATTTAATGATTGTCAGTTATCTGAATTGTAGGTGCTGTGTGTCAGAGAAGAAATTTAAATGGTTATTGTTAACGTAGGAGCATAGTGGGCTAAAAGGCTAGGGGAACAGTGATATTAGTGGGAGTACTTCACTGCACAAGGCAAATGGATTTATGTACAATATTTGAAATATATGGGAAACACATAAACAGATTTGGATATTGAAGATTTTTGTGACTAATTTGATTTTGAAAACCCTCTCACTAAACTGAGAACATTGGTAACAAAATACTATAGAACATGGGAAACTGAATGCAGCTGGCACTGGTAATTTTAGAAGAAACTAATCTTGATATTTATAACATCATGTAGCAAGCGGAACAGTTTTACCAGGCTGGGAATGTTGAAATACAAAAAAGTTCACCTTTCAGCTATTGTGTTTTAGCTCTACTGCACTAGAAAAAAAAAAAAAAAAAGAAAAAAGAAAAATCAGAAATCAGCTGTCGCAAGGCAAATATTAAGAAAGTTTATTATGGTATGTAGCCATCGAGATACCTTTTTTAAACTGCCTGTACAGGTATTGTATTTTATATTAAATTTTGGTAATCCAGCTCAGGGACTTAATATATACAGCTGAAAAATCAGTTCATAAATTATATTTGGAAAGACAGAAAATACATTGAGCTATAACATTAGATAAGAACCTTGTTTTAAATGCATTCCTTTTTTTTCCTTTTTTTTTTTTTTTTTTTTTTTTTTTTAATTTCCAAGGACTTTCAATTTAGGGTTTGATGTTTTTACCTGTAGAATGCCAGTTATAATGAACTAATAACTAATGCATAAAAAAGAGGGTATTTTACCCTTAATCCTGGAAACAGCTGTAATAATAATCCCCTGAATATTTTTTGCTATTGCTGCACAATTATAAGCGTAAGTGTACATATAAACCTGTAAGAGAATGTAATTTAGCTCACAATTCCATTACAGTATTTAATTTCCACGATTTTGGATTGTAAGGATAAAATAAACATTCATAAAACATAACAGACTAAATAATTTCATAAATTAAGCCATATAATATGTTTAACTCAAATTGATTTACATCAGAGGTTAATTTTTACCAGTATCTTTACTGTCCAGGAGTAATGAAGCTAGAGAAATATATTATTTTTAAAATGTAGAACTTTAGTAAATGTGGGAATTTTAATTTGCAGGGGACCATGCAAACATTGAGCCTGCTTTCATAGTACGTGGTTTTGTTTTTTTGCTTCTCCCTTGCACACCCACTCGCCAACTTCAGCACTGCTCTGCAGATTTGAATGAAATGAAAAGCTCAATGGGTAATTGTCAAAGGACTTTTCATTTCTCCCACTTTCACACAAGAACCAAATAAAGCCAGGAGAGTCTCCTGCTTTTCCCAAACGCCCAGAAATCAGCAGCATCCACCTGGAGCTACCGAAGAGCACAGCTGAATCTCCCAGATCCCATCTCCTTTTTTTTTTTCTTTTTTTTAATTCCACAAAGACACCTTGGAAGCAAACACATTTCTCTTGAGTTTCGAGATCTGATGGCAAAATTGCCCACCACCTAGCTCACATACAAAAAAAAAAAAATTAAAAAAAAAAAATCTGTTTATGCACATTCTCTCTCTCCTAGTATTACAAAAAAGAAATGTCAGTAATAATCAAGCGAGGGTGCTGAATTAAAATCAGAAATCGCTAACAAACCGATCTGTACAAAAGTGTCAGTGTTAAGATTTCCAGACTGAGGGTTGCGCGACAGAACGAGGAGCTCAGACAGAAGAAAACAGCTCTCCACTCCAGTACTTTCACCCCGTTAATCTCGTATGTGCTGTGCCACGGATTTCTTGCTATTTTATTTTTAACCTCTGCTACCTTGTGGGAAGCGGGCTATTCGGAGGGTGCTCGCAAGCAAAGCTCTGATTTTACAGATGGATGGAAAGCGCTGTTAAACGGGAGCTTTAAGAAGGACTTTTTCAATTTGCTTTGAGCTTAAGCTGAAGTGGTTTAATCACAGCTTGTACACATCTTCTTAAAAATTGTTTTAAGGGAAGGGAGAAGTAATAAACATGTAGGAAATCATCGTGACAGATGCCGGTTCCCGTGATCCCATTTACACTTTTAACATCACTAATGAAAAACTATCTGGGCAATACCTGTGTCAGAGAGGTGTCAGGTGGTCATTTGGCAACCCAGAAAAGAAAGGAATCAGATCAGCATTTTGAAAATGGTTCACTTTTCTTTTTCCTTTTTTTTCTTTTTTTTTTTTTTTTTTTTGTGTGTGTGTGTGTGTGTGTGTAGTGGGGTTTTTTTTGGTGGGTTTTTTTTTTTTTTTTTTTTTTTTGCACCTGTTATTCTAAAATTTCTTTCAGTTACATTTCAAAACACTACAGTTGGGATCTCCTTGCCAACCTGAGATGGCATAAGCCTGGGTAACAGAACAAAATGTGAGAAGGTCCTTCTGTCTTTAACGCCTGTTCACCAATGAATCAGCCTCCAATTAATCTGTTTCTTCAGTAGGAGTTTAATAAAAGTCAAGCACACACATGTTCAGTCTTGTTTAGTATTAAAGCTGTGTTAACATTATCTGCCTAGCCAGGTCAAAAATCTTATATAATTAAATGCCAGAAACCATTTCAGAATTTTAAGGGCTTTACAATTTTCTGTAAGTAATTGATTATGCAAGGCAGGGTAGTTTAAATTTAAAACAGGATAGTGATGAGTGTGATGTCACTTTTCATTACATATTTCAGAAAAGTTTGTTTCATGGCCAAACTACACATAAAACCTAACTTATTAGATTTGCTATTTTACATTTTTATGAACCAGGAGAGAAAAAAAAAAATAAAAATCAGCAACACAGATTTCCTTTCCACATCATGAAATACAAACTGAGTAGGTTGTGCACATCCCAGATTTCCACACTGTCAGTCAGGCTATCCGCTATAATCGCAGAGTAGGTTTTGCCCTACTCAGCTGTGCCTCAAACTTTGTTTAGAAAAGCAAGGTTTTATAACACCAGGATTATATTATCTTACTCCCTGGGGGAAGTGAGGTGGGAGTGGAACCCATCAGGCCATGCAAAGAGTTAAATAACCACGGGCTTGAGTCAGAACGATACCTGTAGTTCAGTGTAGGCAGTCAACAGAGTTTGCTTGGAAATATGTGAAGAAAGTCTGATCTCCAAATAAATACAAGCTCTCTGTATTGATTAAAGTTCAGCTTTTCATAATTCAAATGTGGCCATGATTTCTGATTGACAAAAAAATCGTTGAGCCAAAAATAAAAACAGCAAAAAAAAACAACCCATATTATCACCAAGATGCTTTTATGAAAGGGTGGATCACATCTAAAAGTCTGTCCATAAAACCTACTCTTCATATTCCAGTTAATAGCACTGAACACATCGATTCCAAAGAAAGTTAAGAACAATTTAATTCAATGTTCAGCAGAAGATGTGGCTTCAATCACCCCCAGTCACCATCTACGTCCTACATGAGAGAGGTGGTCTTTGATTTTCTCTTTCTCCCTCTCCCTTTGAAAGCCTCCCTTTTTCTCCCTTCCCTTCCCATGCTTGCAAACCAGATGTACTCTCCATACACAACTCCTCTCCATCCTCCCCAAGACGAATTAAGCAGTGACATATTCTAATGACATAACGTAATACATAACATGCACAACAACGTATAACAACATGGAGCTCCAGCATCGAGGTTTCTCAGCCTGTGCCAATAACGATATCCAAAGGAGGAATTAGAGAAAACTTGGGAATAAAAATCCAAAGAAGGTCTTAGATCAAGATGCTGCCATTCCCAGGTACAAGGACAAAAAGAAAGAAGAAAAGTTGATCATGTATATCTAAAAAGGAGATTAGCTCATAACACTAAAATTAAGCATCTTCATAAGTTTTAAAGCATAGTAAAAATACAGAAAAAAAAGAGTAAAAAAAGAATCTGAGGGACACAAGAGAAGGGGAAACCAAAAAAAGCCATTAAAAATAGAGCTACGGAAAACCAGGGATGCTTAAAGCAATGGAGGACAGCCAGCTTTGGATAAACAAAGACAGTTTTGGAAGTGGCACAGTAAAAATAGATCAGTACTACATATAAGTAGAAATTAATATGATGGAAATGATTTAACAAGCCAATATACTGTACTTCATACAGTGCCATGATCATTAAGCTGGTGAATTGGTGCTAAATGTGGTAGAAGCAAAGCAATGTATAAAAAGTCAAATGAATACAGCAAGAATAGACCAGTACATGAACTGAAATAAAGACAACCAAAAACAATGGTGATTTTAGTATAGTGACCCTATGAAATAGAGCTGATCAACATACAGGTAAAGGAACAAGCTGTGTAGTCACAGCAGAATGAAATACAAGTAGGTATCAGTTTAAGAAAAATATATAAGTCAGTTCATTCTGCCAATGGAGTCAGACTGGCAGAGTAATGCACAGGACAGAAAAACAGAGCACTGCACCAATAAAACAAACAATGACATAAAAGCATCAGACAAGTATAAAAATAAAGTGAAACAGCCCTGCAATCTCTTTTAGCCTGGCAATCTTAGGCTCAGCAACTTTTAAATATACAAGTTTCTGTTATTTTTTTATTAAAAACATGATTAGACTAATAATTTTCAGTTCCCATGACATGGACATCTGGCAGCCGTGGCTAACAGGAAAAAGGCAGATGTCAAAGAACTTTAATTATGACCTCAAATGACTCCTAATATTCTGGTTTTTTGGTTTGTACAAACAGAAAATTAAGTGCAGCAGTTCTGAGATGTGAGCAAACGAGGCCATTGGACGGACTGGTTTTATATTAGGCTTTATTCATACATACACCTAAAACCAGTTCTTCTGTACTTATACTGGCCACTGGTAAAACCTTTTATTTGAAATTTCCAGATTGAAAGCATATTGCAATTTTTTCTGTTCCTGCATTTTTCTGTGCTCATTTAGTTACATGCAATAGTTTGCTTTCAAAGCAATTAAATTTAAAAAAGAAAAGTTTCTTCATACACATCATTAAAATATAAAATAACCATTATAACAATAATACATTAATTGGATGTTGTGTCTGCTGTCTGCTTGACACCAGGACATCTGGAGATCTGGGCAGTGCATTTGCTGTGGTGGTATGTGAACTTTACTTTAGGATTAGAAGAAAAATGGCAGCCTCATAAATGTCTACACCATCCTTCAGAGAATAGCAGGCAACCTCCCGAATTACTGTAATGAAAAGTTGCAGTTACAAAGCACATTTTGAGGAGAAGGAAAGAAACTCTGTTTAAGACTATAACTCTGAACTTCAGGGGAATTTTTTTTTTCTTATTCAAGGCTCTGATAAAAATCTAGATAATACTTTGTACATCTATACAAGCATGAATAGAACTATTACCCACCTACATGAGGAAAACGGAGGCAGAAGGGTAAGACTGCGGTGTGATGCCATGGGGTGGCATGGCCATGTCACCTGTGAAAGCTTGGGAGGTCACCACCCCTTGGGGACCTGCACGTCTCACCCCTTCCATGCCTCACTCTGATGAAATTCAAACAAATTCCTACCACAAGTGCTAACAGCATGATGTAATTCCTTAATTCAAGGGACCGGGGATGCCAGAGGGGTGAGCAGCTCCTCTGTGGAGCCATGATGCTCAGTATGGTCCCCGTCGTTGCATGGTGACGGAGGGGTTAGCTCGGAATTAAACGAGTTGACCCAACCGCGGTCGGCGGCGGGGTAAGATATAAATAAAGCACGTGGTGCCTCTCAGGCCTGACAGTGAATCTGTGCACCAACTCTTCCAGGGTCTCTGTTAACAGCCACCACTGCCTAAATTATCTCCTGACAGCTCCCCATCACCAGCGTTAAAGCGATGTATACGTTAAGGAATCCATAGGATGGCCTCACGGCCTAAACGCTTCTCCACAGCTGTACCCAGCACAAATATCGCCCAGGCACCAACCAACGAGGGTAACATATTTCACTACAGTTAATTATCCCGATTTATCCCAAGAAACCAGGTTTTAGGCTGTAATCTGTGAGGAAATCTGCTGTTCTAGTCCTAAATCCTCCCCTCAGCCTGGCGATTATCAACTACATTTTTGTACAGGAGGGAATTAATGCCACATACCGCCTAAGCAGCTTTGAAGTCAAAAAGGCCCAGACCTGTAATAACTTTTGTGCTGTGTTATTGATTGAGGGGGGGAAGCTAGGTGCCAGCGGTCGCCGGCGTTACCGGAGGGTTTCCATGCCCTCCTTCGCCCCTGCCCCGCCATGAACCCCGCCATTACGCCTCGGCGGGGTACCCCCGGTACCTGCTGGCGCAGGCCGCGCCTCGGGCCAGAGGCAGCCCGCTGGAATTACAATACAACCTGATTTTCCCGTCTAGCAACAATCAATACAGCTTTAGAATTTGATAATAAGGAGCCTTTTCAGAAAATAATGGTGTTTGTGGTGAAAGGAAGAGGTAATTTTTTTTTCCTCCCCTAGAGTGCATGTGTGACGATTCCGGCAACATTTACATTTAATTTGATTACTAAACACTGTAATTTAGGTTTTACATATAGGCGTGTGCGCGCGGGCATGCGCGGTTTTGTACAAAGCCTTTTGGAAAACCCAAACAAGGCTTTTGTTGGAAATGGGAAAGTGAAGTGGGAGGAAGAGGAAAAAAAAGAAAGGAAAAGAAAAAGGGGGGAGGGAAGAGAAAAAAATAGGGGAAAGAAAAAGGGAAAAGGGGAAGTGGGGAAAAAGGGGGAAGAAAGGGGAAGAAAAAAGGGAGAAAAGGGGGGAAGGGGGAGGAAATAGGGAAGGGGAGAAAGGGAAAGAAAACAAGAAGAGGGAAAAAGAAGGGGAAAGATAGTTGAAAGAAAGATAGGGGAAAGATAGGGAAGGGGAAAAGGGGGAAAAAAGGGGAAAGGGGGGAAAAAAGAGGGAAAAAGGAAGGGGGAAAGGAGAAAAGGGGGGAAATGAGGGGAAAAAGAGAAAGAGGGGAAGGGAGAAAAGGGGGAAAAAAGGGGGAAGAAGAGAAAGGGGGAAGAAGAGAAAGAAAGGGGGGAAGAGGAGAAAAGGGGGGGAAGAGGAGAAACAGGGAGGGGAAGGTGGGGAAAGAAAGGGAGGAAAAAGGGGGAGAAAAAAAAGAGAGAAAAAAAAATCCTATCTGGAGCCATGCATTTATTCAAAAAGCATTTCAATCTGCGTGCACATCTTCATCACTTCAGTGATAATTAAATCTGGGAATCACAGGTGATGTCCTCGCACAGTCTCTTTGCCGGGCTCCCACCGGGCCAATGAAGCAGGGCTCCCTGTGAGGCCTGTTAGCACAGATCAGGTGGTAATGTGGAGGGACAGATGAGCTTCAGCTGACAGATGGCAGGATGACCTGGAAAACCTGCCCCCTTTTCTGGGATCAGGCAGCAGCTGACAGGTATTATTTCATAAAATAACGTCTAAAAGGAATCGCCAGGGTCTTCGCATTAATCTGAGGCTGCAACCAGCCATGTAACGTTTATGTCAGAACAAATCTGTCTCTATGCAGGAGAAGGAAAGTGGTTTTTGATGAAGTTGTTCATAAATTTTAATATAATATGCCTGATGGTGTCAGATATAGTCTCATATCTCTTTTATATTTAAAAGCTCTAGTGAAACATAGAAATATTCAATCTCCAACAAGCTACTTTTAAATAACTAAAAAGTTAACCAAGGATACCTTACTGCTTTTCCTCATTTTCAGCAAAGAATTTGCATGTGTAATCTCCATGTTTTTAAATGAAAACATCTCAATTGCATGAAATCCTTTTTTGTAATTGGTACTAAACAAAGGCACCACTAACACTTCTGCAAAGTTGTCTTATAAAAACGAATGAATAACTGACGTGGGGAAATAAAAAAGCAGCCTTACATGAAGCTGCTTATCAGCAGTGACTTAATTAAAAACACCTTAAAAATCAATATATTTTTTTTTCCTCTTTAAAAACGAGCTATGTCTGCTTTGAGGAGTGAAGCATTACTTTGAAATGCCCTCTCCAGACACATGACACTTGAAAGTTTAGGCACAGATGAATATTTGGGGAATTCAAACACCTGGATCAGGTCTGGGCTTGCCAGCCCTCCGAATCTTTTTGCAATCTAGAGAGAAAGCAAGGTTGTGCTTCCCACCTTGCTCCTTCCTCGATACGGCACCAGCTACTTCAGCTACACCCTGATAAATTCAAGACTCGGTAATCAGCATTAATATGCAAGCAAGTATCAATCCAAAACCTGCTAATGAAAATGATTACACTGTTATATTCATCTGAATCTTATATGAGCTACTGAGGGGCATTTACTGGCAATATGCACGTCTCGCTGCCTTTGCGGTGCCACCTTAAAGACCCCTTGTTCACTTTTTTTTTCTCTTTTATCGTCTTTTAGTTGTAGAGAATCACCTGCTTAAATATCTCGAAGGGTACTAGTAAAAAAGAAAAACAACATACATAACAGATGCGCCAGTGAACCTTGGGATGAATGTATTATGGATACAGAACCATCATCACACACCTCATAATCACTTTTTCACCTGCCCATCTGGTGCAGACCTGTGGCTTGTTAGTAATGCACTTAGATACAGTAAAACGTGCTTATCGAAAAAGAACAATTAAGCAGAAGCTCGAACGGTGCAGTTAGCATGATTTGCGAAGAAAAATTGGATGGAGGAAAACAGACATAGCATCTTGCTTTTGGAAAGGTTTGCTCTGCACTTCCATGGTTGAAAAAAAGTGAGAGGAAGATGGCAAGTCTTTTGCTGAAGTTTAACAAAATTGCAGCTCCTTTTTTTAAAAGGTCCTAGAACATGAATGTTTCAGCATAGTATCTTCCATTTATTTGCCAAGCAAGTATAGAAAAGACAAAGGCAATACAAGCGTCTTAAATTCTGACTGAGAGAAATCAAATGGAAGCTCAAAACGTTGATTCATCAGCTTAGAGTCACCATTACAACTGCAGTGATGATTTCACAATACTGACACTTTTCCAATGGAAACTAGGTTATGGTTCCATTGTAATCAAAAGATGAAAACTTTTAATTGCCAGGAAAATAGACTTAGAGAAAGAAAGGTAGAAAAAATTATCACAGCATTGCCACTTCATTAAATTTGCTCTCCCTTTGGTTTCTTTTGGTAGTTTTCCAATGTGAATCTCCTTCCAGCAGTTAAATCTACTGAATTTCTTGGAATCTTGGTTACTATGGATGTCTGAACAAGCAAAATCTCATTTACCTTTCAGGCACTGGACACATGACAATACACAAGCTATCAGAAGACACCTGCTTTCCTTGAGATACTCAGTAAATTAAAGCCACAATTTCCATTGATATTCATGACAGTTACTTAGCTGGGTCTACTACAGTGAAAGAAGTGAAGATATTTCCCAACACTATTTATCTTGGTGTACCTGACCTAAAAACAGAAAACCAAATAGATAATCACAGATTCTGTGGTAGCTCTTCTGTAATAGAAAAAACAAACAAAAAAAACCCAAAACAAACAAAAAAAAAACAAACCCAGTAATAAAGGATCAGTAAGTGTCGTTTCACGTAATTTTTGCAGGCTTGAATCAATGTTAAATTTTATGGTGGAAAAAAAAGTCACCTGCATTAATTTACAGTCTTTAATATGAAAAAAATAAACAGGTTCAAATGCAATGAATTCCACCTTGTTTAGCTTTGAAGATGCCTCACATCTCAATGCACAGATTTTGCACCACCTACATACTGGGAGCTCAGTGGTTCCACAGACATTTTTTAAAAGACTGAGCATTTTCTAAAAGCTCAAGTGCAATTCACCTCACCAATAATGTGAATTACAACATGTATGTTTTAAGGAATGTTTTAAGGAAACCATTTATTTTTTATGCTAAGGCATAAACTGGCCTATGAACAAGATTCTAGTTTAACAGCAACATCAAAGGGTCTTACTATGAACAAATAGACAGAAAGTGTACACTTACGCAGTTCAAAGCACCACGATCGTGTTACACTGTCAAGATAGATGCAGGGTCTCCAAATTCCATCAATTAATTTTTTTTTTCTCCCAGAAATTTTGTTTTTATTAGTAGAGATACACAGTGTAAATCTCTGCATGTATGTAAGATATAGATATAGATATGTAAATCAATATTTGCATAAAGACCTTTATACTCCCCAAGATAAAACTGGTTTGTTTGATTAGTTGAGTAAGCCTGCTGTATTAATTGGCTCTGGCTGTCATAATTAAAAGAACAATAGGGTTTTTCTCAGGTCTGCTGCTGATGTTTGAGCACACCATAGTTTTGAAGTTATCATATAAGCACACAGTTAATTTTATCTCAAAATAAAAATAATACTGAGTTCAGACTCATGATTTCCACAGGGGAAAACTCAATGGAAATCCATTCTCTAGTGGCATAAAAAGCACTGACACAAATCCTACATACATATGGATAATTTGTAGTCATCAGACATTCCAAGCCCTTGCTTGAAAAATATGTTGTAGAAAGTATATATACCCTTACTCAAAACTCCAAAGACATATTTTGATTACTGATAAGTTCATTAAGAGACTTGGTTGCCTTTATAAAATAAAATTCAATAAACTCTTTGATGTTTATATTCATAATCTAAATCCCAATCTGTAATCTGCTCTTGCTCTTTCCAGTGTATACCTAGATCATACAAAGAATTCATACCCATTCAGTGGTGCATGTTGCCCCATATGCACATTTTATTCATCTAAAAGATCCTTTGACTTGTTACACCAGCCTTCTCTGGAGGACAGAGGACAATCACTCCCACCATCAGTATCTTTTGTTACTTTTCTTAATCCCTTCACCAGATTTTACTCAATAAGAATGCAATTTATGTTCTAAGTACAAAAAAAATAATCAAGATATGATTCTTTCCGGTGACAACTGTATCTTTAAAGGAATTTCAAGCAAAACTTCATTTTGTCCAAAATAATACATACAAAGCGTGTTAAATAATAAGTAGTAACAAATGATTGATGGTTTGCAAATATTAAACCAGCCACATCTGTCAGTGGCCAACACAGAGTTACTCTGAAAAACTGTAAGTTTGTTTCATTCACAGAGTATCGATTACCAAAGTTTAATCACAATGGTTCAAGCAATCATTTATTTGTATAAATAAATAACTGATCTCTTCCTCCCCCTCCCTTTTCTCCATACTATTTTAGGACAAAAAGTGAAGAAACTCCCAATAAAATGGCACTGTAAAGGTGTGTTGGATACCAGACAACTATTAAGTTCATTAACCAGAGGTGTATTTCCCTTGTATATCAGAAAAACTCTTATCTCGAACCTTCCAGAAATTAACAGAAAGCAGCTGAAATGTTATTCAAAAAGGAACACTGGAAGTGGTCTTGTCCAGTCTCCCACTAAAACCAGAAGCATTGCCAGTGCTAGATCAGGTCATCCATGGTCTTATCTAGCCAAGTCATGAAAACCACCGAAGGTGGAGACTCTGCAACCACTCAAGGCCGCTGTTCTTGTGTTAGACTACACTCTTACTAAAATATTTTCCTAATATCCAGTCTGAGCCTCCCAAGATGTCATTTGTGGTTACTGCCTAATCTGCTGCTACTGAAGAGGCCACTGGTCCGTCTTCTATGCAAATGTCCTTAGTCTTCATCAGACTGTTCAAGCCCATTGTCCTCTACCTCTTCTTTCAGGGTTTGCACCATGGGCACCCAGTTACCTCTTATGAACCTTCTCCCATTTCTCCAAGCTCTACTTGACCTGGGAGCCCAACCTGGGCAACAGACACACAGAGTGGCCTCGCCACCCTGTACAGGAGGAAAAATCACCTCCCATCCTCCTCCCAACTGGCTCATTATGTGGTGTGCTGACTTCTCAGCATGAGCACACCATGAGCTGCTCTTTAACCTGCATCAACCTGGGACCCCCATGTCGTTTTCAATAAATGTGTTCCTCCAGTTAAGTGATTATTAACTGTAAGCTGTACCCTTAGAGTCTTCTATTGCTGCAGCAGGGTACTGAGCCATAAGAGATCAGAAGAATGCTACCACGTCCATCCATGGCCAGTAAATCTTAAACCATTTCCTATATCAAAGAAGCAAGTTAGGAGTTCTTCTTCTGTGTCTTAGACAGACAAAAGATATTTCTGGCAGAACTAGGTTTGTTTCCTTAAATTTGACTTTCCATATGCTCAGGGTAGCTATTTAGTTTGTCTCTGGTACTGAGGTGCCCAACAATGCAGTGCTATTTCATCTAATGAAAAAAAAGAGAAGTACAAGGTATGAAAACCTTCTTCTAAAAATGAACGAAGCAGATGGGATATGCAATTCTAACTTAGTCCATTTGCATGTGTTTGTTGGTTCCTTTTTTTTTTTTTTTTCCTCTTTTTCCTTTTTTTTTAAGTTCTAGTAGATTTATCTACTTGAAAAGGTCTGCTTGCAGCAGAAAGGAAAACCAATTCTTCCAGCTTTAGGGCAGGAAAGTGCATAGCTGCTAAGGAAGAGGAGAGATTATGTACATAACATCCTCACCTCCTACATTTGGCAGCTCCCTCTGCTTGGAAGCTGTCACCCAAGGCATCCAGCCCGGGGTGTTCTACTCCTCGATATCCTCCTTGCACAGTCTTCTACATCCTGGAGATGAACCAACACTTTGTGTTTGACTTCCCCCACCAGCTTCAGTGTATTCTACTATTGCTTTCCTCGTCTCCCTAGCTGGCAGTATCAGAGACAGCTTATTCCAAGTTGAAAGTTCCTCCCTTACGAGGAAAGGCTGAGGGAGCTGGGTCTCTTTAGTTTGGAAAAGAGGAGACTGAGGGGTGACCTAATCAATGTTTATAAATACGTGAAGGGTGAGTGTCAGGAGGATGGAGCCAGGCTCTTCTCTGTGACATCCAGTGATAGGACAAGGGGCAATGGGTTCAAGCTGGAACATAGGAGGTTCCACTTGAATATGAGGAAAAACTTCTTTACAGTGAGGGTGACAGAGCACTGGAACAGGCTGCCCAGAGAGGGTGTGGAGTCTCCTTCTCTGGAGACATTCAAAGCCCGCCTGGATGCATTCCTGTGTGATCTGATCTAGGTGTCCTGCTCCGGCAGGGGGATTGGACTAGATGATCTTTCGAGGTCCCTTCCAATCTCTAACATTCTGTGATTCTGTGAAACCTCCTGAGACCTGTATTATCATCATATTTAAAGGGCAAAGGGAGTAGTAAGAAGACAAAGAGAAAGGAGAGCATCCAATGACTCAAACAACCCATGCACAGATTAAAAAGTCTTCTCCTGACTACAATCTCTGCATACAAGAAAAAAAAAAAGGAATGGTTTTATCAGCATCCCTTGACAGATGCATGATGGCTTGCAGGAAGAAACAACAAAAGAACAATGCCATATTCTGAATAACTGTGTAAAAGAACACAGGAAAAACTGCAATAACTGAAGAGGCAAGTCAATAAGGTGTCTCAAATCTCCACATAAACAAGTTTGTTTGTTTTTTTAGTATTTAACTTCAAATTTAACTTTGTAGTCATAGGATGATAAACGTTATATTCAGAAAATTAAGATAATGTGCAATAGGAAGGGTCTTGCAATGCCCTTTGGTCATTGACCCATATTTTAGGTAGTAAAAAATCTCTTCACCCCAAAAAGCTTCAGAAAAATTCTCCCAAATTTCTTTTCTAGATTTTCAGTACACACCTCACCCTGGCTGATTACTCTACGGTCAGTGTAGAGGAGGGTTCAAGATGCATACAGTTTGGTCTTTAACGTTTGACTAGTTTTACCTTTAGCTATTTACAAATACTCATGACAGTAGATACCTTAAGATAAAAATGTAGATAAAGGAAAAAGTTTCTTGCACCTGTTTCAGATTGCATTTTCTCTGTTTTTGTGTGTGCAAGGACATATGAAAAAGACTTATCCAAGCCTATCAATTGTTTCTTGAGCTTTCCCACACGACTACTCAATTTAATATTTTGCAAGTGCCAACTGCCTTTTCTGTCTCTGCAGCTCCCTACAAGCATTAGACTGAATAACAAAAAAAATATTTTTCAATGATTGACGGTAGTAAAAGGGCTGTTGAAGAGCATCACACCACCCTCTCAAGGCCCTTGGAGTGTGCCTTAAGCAATGAGAGTTAAAAAAAGAGGAAAAATAACCTTGAGTGACTGTGTTAGTATAGGCATTTCTTCCAAGCAACACTGGATATCTATATCTTCCTTCCTTTCATTCTCATTTTAGAATTTCAAACTTGTGTGTAATTTTTGAGCTTATTATCAGTTAATGGGCTTATTGTTGAGGAAGTTATTTTAAAGAATGGGAGGGAGGGATGACTACTTTACTTTGGTTAAATCTGGATCTCTTGATTTACTTTTGCAACCACAGAACAAATTGACAAAGCAGAAAAGTAAATGCAAACAAAGAAGACAGCAGCCAGGGCCACTCTGGGCCCTGTGGGATTTTCCAAATTGCTAAAAGCTGTCACCATAGCCTGAAGTATCAAGTGTGAGGCAAATGCTGTTGTTAGTTGTTAAATTTAGTGCCACTAAGGGCTACTCTTAAAAAAAAAACGCAAACAAATACAACCTACCAGTGTCTAAAGCAGTCAGCATCTAAAGCAGATATTAGTGAGTGATTTCCCTGGGAAGAAAAAGTAAAGTACTAAGATGTTTTCTATCCCAGGTATCATGATACAAAGGACTTGTCAGGAAAATCAAAATATCTCCAGGATTCACAGACTAGTCTCCATGTCCCAGCAGAAACCACAGGGCATTTGTGATGGGCAGCCGAGTGCTAGTTCATCACATAATACTTGCTCCTCCTGCCCCTTGTTTCATCTGATAACGTGCACTAAAACCTGCCTGTAACATACTGCATGTTTTATGAATGTTAATTTTATATTCAGCAATATCTATCATGACTGAGGTTGTGGTTTGGGTTGCCAGTGTCAAAAGAGATGGTTCACACCACTACAGATGAGCGAGCAAATAATCCACGCAATATTATCTACTGTACTATGAGATAAAGAAAGTTGGAAGTTGCACCTCTGGATCTTCAGCATACACATCAAAAATGCTAAATATGCTTATTCCTATGTGCCCAAGATGCCTGATTTTTGGGAAACGCTCTCAACAAACAGAGAGAGGTGTTGAGAGTTTCGCTGAAACTGAAAACCCTCTCAAGGTGCTGGCATGAAAGGCAGAAGAAGGAACAGCAAAAGCAATAAATCTGATATGGTGGGACGGGGCAAGGACTGCATGTGAGAAGGGTGAGAACAAGCCCCGTTCGGAGTCAGAAGTGTCCGTAAATCAAGGTGTAAGTATACAACACATATGTCCCCCACCGCCAGGACCTCGCCGAGCAGTGCCAGCTGCGCGATGGAGGCGCTCAGGAAGTCTAGGATTCCTCAAACATCTGCTGGTGCCATTAAGAATGAGAAGTAAATCCACACTGGCATTACTTGAGATTTATTTTTCCACATTAGCCCCAGCAACAACTGCCAAGTTGTTTTTTTGTTTTTTTTTTTTTTGCTCGTTTGCCACACAAGTAACCGCTGAGTGCCATAAGAATGGGAGCCAGATGAGAAATTAACTATACGTGGAAAAATCAGGATTAGAGTAAATTAATAGAAACCAGTAAGTGGCTAATGAAATAAAGACAAAGAAACACAAGGGGGCGGAGGGCTGGAGAAAATGCATTCAGACTTCTCTTAAAATCTACTGTAATGAGAGGAGATACTATTTTTTCCACAATATCTAAGTTCTGGGTCTGCTCAGAGGAGGAGAAGACAGCTGCCTGAGTAGTGTATTTGCTCTTATTCTGTTGAAAACTACATTAAAGGTAGGTAGGCAACATCACAAAGAGGGGATGATGACCAAGAGCAAACTCCTTTCATATAGTGCCAGCTAGATAAATCATAAGGGTGTCATCCCCACAACACAGAGCATTGCAGCTACACCTCTCTTTCTCTGTGTTCTCCTGATCTCCTCCCAAGCTCCTTTTGTCCGTGTGATCCTCAGAAGGGCATGCAGTGAAACCTTTATTTCCTTGATTACAGGAATTTGATTACCAATACCTCGACATGAAATGATGAAGAGGCCAAAGAGGGACTTAAGTCACTTGTTTTTGCTACAACATGGTCCAAAAAGCTGAGTTAAAAGACCCACTAAGAAAAGTTAATTCTTTAAACCTAAATGTCATTTATTTTAATACTAATAGTCTTTCTGCCATATGATCAAGCTATGTTCAGAGCAGAGAAAGGCTTCTGGGTCTGTCCTGTGCTCCTCTACGCACGCTACATATGGATCTCCCAGCCGTATTGTGTCTTACAGTTTAAGCAACACCTAAGTGTCACATCTCTGTGATGCTTATTTCTAGGTCATGCTGGTTTCTTTACGCATCGTGAGTTAGGGCTTCATAATAGTTTTTTTAGCTCAGGTCTGCAAACAAAATCTGTCTTTTGTGTTACTGGTCTTCACTCCTCCTTTCCCCTTGGCATGCCACTGTCCTTTTCTTTCTCATAAATAGGAATGAAAGGACCTTGAATCTTTTTAACATATTTAAGAGCTTACACCCCTTTGTTTCATGTTACAAGAGAAATACTTTTCTGGGAATACTGATACAGACACCCAATTTTTTTTTCTTTTTTTTCTTTAAAAAAAAAAACAAAACTCATTTCAGGTTGCCTGAAGGATGCAAGCAGTGTTAGGTAGGAATCACTAATGAGAAAACTGACTATAATAATCACATCATACTTTTTGGTAAAACACAATATTCACTGCACCGATACAAAACTACATTTTTAAATTATAGAAGAAAATTCCTTTGATTAAAATCAGTACAACATTTTGTGAAAGCTTACTTACATTGCCTTTATAGCTTGTTCTTTATAAAATCTGAGTAAATTGATTAGTTCTGTTCAGAATACATCAAGCTATGCAAAGTTGCTTCCCACCTTTGCACCCTGGATAACACAAAGCTTTATGTGTACTTTGCTTTCAAGCTATACATAAATACAGACATTAGTGCTGGCAATACCCATTTTCTTCCTCCATAGCAGAGTAGGAGAAAAAGAAGGCTATAAAATCATATCAATGTCACAGTAGAAATGAGTTGATTCCACTTTGCTTTTCGGGTTTTTTCCCTCCTAGTCTGGAGGGCAATGGTTAGAGCTGCCCACCTACAAGCATCGTGAAATCTGTGCGTCTGACCAAGAGGTGTTAGAGAAACCTCCGGACAAAAGCACAATCAATGAAGCTGCTGCTCAAACTTCTCTTGATATGATTTTGTTATTCTCTGATTTAATCTAGGTCACCCGGGCCAAGATCAAGCATAAAATACACCCTTTGCTGTGATATGAACATGACAGAAATGGTATTGTACTCTGCCACGCACCAAATCAGGACCCGTGACACAGCCAGACCACAGATACCGCACTCTTGGCAGTTGGAATCATGAAGAAGCACTAGTCACAGCTTTCTGCCTTTCAGCGTTATTCAAAACTAATGATTTTGGCTCCTGGATGCACACTAGTTGTGAGCAAACTCACCATATCTAAATTATCCCTTACTTCTACCCATAAGGTACTGTGTAACTCCTGTAGGCTTCAGCAGCAGGTCACTGTAGCATTTGGGATATACCATGGAGAACATACAATAAAAATACAATATTTTAACCTTGTTTTAAGGCTTTTCCCAGAACACCTAGGAGCAGATACTAGAATCACCACTCAACTTCAGTAACAACAAGTTGATGTTGGCGAATTAAGTAAAGTAGTCTGATGATGACAGTGATTATACTAATCCATTTGACTGCATGTGGATTCGGCATTCACTTCTTGAATGAGATTAAGATATGACTGGATACTCATCTATTGCTGGTTTAGCAAGTAAAAGTGACTGCAGAGAAGAACTGGTCCTTGGAAAGCTCTGTTTAAGACTGACCTCTATTAATTAGTTCAGACATTTGCCTTGCATCAGGTTTCTAACAAGGGTTGCAACATTGTCACGTTCCAGTTGTGCCCTCATCAAACAGGATGTATGTTTTTGAGCCAAGAAGCTAAAAGTTATACGAATCTAGATGGAATCTCATGTTTCATTTCTGCATATGAAATTCTTGTTTGGATAAGCTACAGGATGTCATTCCAAATCTCTGAGATCTAGAGAAAAGTACTTTAAAAGTATACACAAATATACAAATCAAAATCAATAACCTACATGAAAACCTTGACTCAAGGGACAGACATTTCCACAAAGCTGCTAAAGGAGTAGCTATCAAGAAGATGGATCAAGCAAATTAAAAAGACACTTTATTGTATTTCAGTATTACCAGGAAATATTCCAAAATGAACTTAACCTGGAAATAAATTGTTTAAAGGACAATAATAGTACCTTCAATGATGGTCATATTAGTATTATTTCCTAATAACCTTATTCATGGACAAATTTCACACAGACAAAGAGTTTGTTCAGTGCTAATAGCAAGACTTTACATGTTTACCTCCTTGTTGCTGCAAAGCTCCAAGTATTCACAACTTCTTTCTAGCCTAGTGAAACAGGATTGTCTAATGTAATTAAAAGACTCAGAGAAGGAAATTTAAAAGAGGACATTTTAAGGGCCTGTCTTATAAGGCCAATGCTGTAATTGAGAGAGCAATGGAAAGGATCTTATCTGGGTATGAAAGAGCCTAGTTCTTCATGTATATTCTTCCCCTTGGGACTCTGATTAAAACCAAGGTCTACTAACCTTGCTATAAACTCCGTATTTATTTTGGTTGCCAAAAAAAAAGATGAAAACAAAAGGTTTTTGAGTCATTTTCAGGGTTATAGATCCTAGAGGATCTAACAAAGGTGTAACCATAAACATTTTAGCCAATGGTAATGGTAGTACTAATTAAATTAACAGGACTCCTAACATATCTTCTTTTGAAGCTGTGAGCAGCTGCTGGACTGGGATTGTGGTCGATTATTGGGGAACCAAAGCAACCACAATGTGAGATGGAATTTGTTTCTCCACTCCTAAAACAAAAGCATAATGGCACCTTCTGTAAGGAACTGGTACATGACAAATATGGACCTCCAACTTCAGAATATACAGCTACCCAACAAACAATGGACTTGTGGTCATACATATAAAAACTATTTTAACTGCAAATGTTTTGTAATTGAATAATATCATTGGTTACACTCAGAAGTCATGCAAGACATTTAAAAATATTTTAAATTCTTAGTTTCAGGGAAGAAGATTGTTTTTCAGATTTTTACTATAACTTCCTGATGTAAATATAGTCAAAGTAAATGTGCTAATATACATGTGTTCTTTCTTTTAGCTTTTGGCTCATCTTATTAATTTATCTGAAGTCCGTCATTTTGTATCAAACTGCAACAATCTGAATTGAAATAAATAGGATGCTATCACAGCTATTAGCCATGTAAATTACTTATTTACTTTCCTCAGGATCCCCTTCTATACATAACTTTGGATTTGACTTAAAACTTCAGAAAACATTACCTCTTAGTGGCTCAGCAAAAATTAGGTTTTAGTGACACGATCGGTTAGAAATATGGTTTTTTTAAGTTAAAATCTCAGATTATTTTTTTTTCCCTGCATGGTGATGCAGAAAGTTGTCCACAATAAAGAACATTTAAAATGTATGATGGATTTGACTTGCAGAGCTATTTTTCCTAATTTCTTTTTCTTAGCATCCTGGAAGCAGAAATAGTCTAAATGAAGAAACAATGGTGTATTGTTTTCCAAAACTGCAAACATACTTTTGCAAGCATTACTTCAATTGGGACTATACTGAATTTAAGCAATCCTGACCTAATAATTAAAAAAAAATAAATCATATCAAACTTGCTGCCCCTGAATCCACAGATGCCAGACACTGAGCAGGTTACTCACAGAGGACAGACATTAATTTAGAGAGGACTTTGAATCCCACTGGATGGTGTAAACTGCAACGGGTGTCACAGTAACACAGCAGATCTGTTATTTGTATGGAGGGTTGGATTATCCAGGACAACCTGCTGGAATACTCCAACCTATAACCAGTAACACATCAGTCATTTCAGCAGGCAAGTCAATGGCGTAACAGGGACAACTGTACTTTATCAGTACTTTCAGTTTACATTATAATATTCTCATTTCCCAGAAGGGACCACCTATGCACCAAAGCACATAATACCTTTGGTGGTTATTCACCTGTAGCTCTTCCCTGACCTCTGCTTGGCTGTGACTGAAACACTCAAATGATTTTATTAATAAATGCTTACTGTGTCTTCTGTCCAGCTTGGTAATATTAGTAATTTTAGTTAAAAAAATAAAATAGAGGGTAGGAATGAAAGCACCAAGGGAAAGTCAGTCAAATATTGAGAAGACATTCAAGCTAACCTGTATCATTTCTATATCTATATATCCCTTATTGGTTTGTGCAATCCATACTTTGTGATAAACCTTCGAATGGTTTAATTTTAAGATATTCCATATGTAGGTTAAACTGTATGTATCACATAATTTACTCCTTTTGTATGCATGCTGAACTGTAAAACATTTAATAATATATGTGGGAAGTAAGCCAACTCTGACTGGCATAGAAACCCTGGAGATTGGTGAATAATATATAAAACCGTTTCTTCTCTGTTAGTAGCATGTGTCCTGGCTTATTGAGTCCTTTGCTGATATATCACTTTTAGGAATTCACTTTGCCAATCAAACTTAAAAATCCTTCCTAAACTTTCCCCTAGCCTTTTACAAAAAAAACAATAAGATAAAAACTTCTAAGTCTGAAATGAGACCTCTTCTTACATCTCCTTGGGGGGGGGAATCAAAGGCTGACAGTCTGAATGTGCAGCATGCAAGAATCACAATATGGAAATGATGCCAAAATGTTTAAAAACATAAAAATAACAGATAAATAAGTAAATGGAATCTGCTGTCTAATGCAATAACTTGGCACCAAGTCAATTTTAACATTTCAACTTTTTTTAATTTATGCAACAAGGGATTCTGAAAGTATCACAGAGAAATAATTTTTATCCATGGAGAGAAGAAATTAAAGAATTTGGAATTCAGGTAGATACTTTCTACTAATCCCTGGTTAACAAAAGCACTGTGAGGTCAGAAACCTTTTAATGACTATTGGTGAATAGAAGACAGGTTGGAATTAAAAAGAACTGGACAACCTAATTCTGTTTTGAAGCTAAAGTAAAAATACTCCCATGAAGATGTACTGAAAATTTTCATAGCAATTCCTAGTTTGCTGAACATAAAACAGTACCAAGGAAGTAAATTGCACTAAGCCCATGTTCCCAAAAAGATGGAGAAGACAATAAAACCTTCCCTGTTTGCTTTTTTCCTGGAAAATCTTGAAATAATCACAATATCTTTCCTTTAAACCAAGAAAAAAGAAAGGAGAGATGTAAGAGCAGTGGTCAAACCCAAGCTCAGGTACCGCCAGAGGAATGCCTCACTACCACTCCTTTATGGAAACGTTGGGCAGGATACAGCAGCAACGGGAACCTGCAAAGCATCACGGCAACACAACGGGAATCTGGGGGCCATTTACAAGAGCACAGGTAATTTTCAATAACGTGGACTTTTGACTAGAAAACCCTCTAGCATGGATACTGCTGTATTAACTCAACAGAAGCAGCTTTACATGTCTCTGTCAAGCCATTTTTCATCTCAAAGTTTACTTTTCCCAATTTAGTCTTTTTTTCAGATCACTTCAATCTCCGAAGGAACCCCAGGGCCACCATTGTGCAGAAAATCTCTCGTAGCAGGGCTGCCCTGCAGATGGGATGTCTAACAGGGGCAATAACAGCCTCGGTACAGAGGTTGGGGATCCTGAGCATCCCCAGCATCCTCAACATTATCCATTTCTGAGCGACAGGGAATATCTGCAATAAAGGGGTTTCAAAAAAGAAATGCTGTCCCTATGGCTTTCTGTGTCAAAGAGAACAACTGGCACAATTTTGCTTTTGCCATCTTACAAGTGATGGAGAAATTAGCCTTTGAAATTCATTTCTGAGTAGGAAAAGAGGGCATATTAAGAAACATATGAAGTCTCAAAATACTAAGTAAAGCACCCCTATTTTTTTAGAATTAACAACACTAGTGATGTAAAATAAATTCATTCCTGCCATCGGAAATAGTAAAAGAAAAAGACTGACCCAAAGAAAATGAAAGAAATGGAAGTGGATGGTGAATTAGAAATTTTCCAAACATAAATCATCATCTCAACAAGAGCGCGTGTGCTGTCCATCCAACAGCAAATATAACAGCAGTTAAAAAGGCCAATTAGTCTGAAGAAGGACGGGCGGAATGATCAAGGGAGGTGTGCGAGGTATGTAATATCAGATACAGAGGGGAATGGAAAGATTACAGGATGAAGTTGAGAGTGTAAAAAAATGATAAGAAAAGCAAAGGTGGAGAATGAAAGGAAGATTGCCCAAGATGATAAAGATAAATAAAAAGACATTTTTCAAGAACATATAGTCCAAGAGGTCAGTGAGGAAGACAGAAGGTCCTCTAAGAGATGGCATGGGTAATTTATTGACAGCAGAGGTAGACGCTGATAAAAAAAGAAAAAAATAGAAATGAATTCTTTGCCTCACTGTTCACAAAGCAAGCTGGGGGCAACACAGCAGAAATAGACGTACTACACATTTCCCAGGGGATGAAAAAGACACACTGAAGGAAATTAAATCACTGTAGAATAGGTGATTGCCTATAGTTTGACAACACTCTGGACAGACAGGGCTCTGAACACTGCCGTGCATAAAAAAGAAAATCTTTATTACAATATATCTAAAAGCCTCCTTTGCAAGCAGCAACCGCATCAAAACACAGGGCCAAAGTTTGTCTCCGCATTTATGAGCATTCCCTGCGGATAAAGAGGAACTACCTGAATGCACAAGGGCAGAGATAAATTAATGGTGGGAAGCCATTTAAATGAACTAGTCCACTGTCCTTGAAATCAAATCAGGTACTAGCGAAATTAGCCATGATAGATATCAGAAAAGTCCCAGCAACAGACAAGCAAATTTATCACCAGCAACCTGAGTGAACCTGAAATCCCAGTCACACCCCTCTTACTCTTGTAAATAATCCTATTCATTTAAATTTAATCATTCACACCAATAAGGCAAGGAAAGACTAGAAATCTCTTTTTTGTTCGTCACATTTAATAATCTAATTTCATTCTTTTCTTATGCATTAAAAGAAAAAAAAAAATCTTCAGAGGGACACACACA
Source organism: Pterocles gutturalis (assembly GCF_000699245.1). NCBI lineage: Eukaryota > Metazoa > Chordata > Aves > Pterocliformes > Pteroclidae > Pterocles > Pterocles gutturalis. The sequence goes on from NW_010100272.1 coordinate 170,197, forward strand.
CAAGGCTTGGTTGTGGCCCCCCAGCTCCGCAAGCCCTCTCCAGAGCAGGGAGCCACCTGCTCTGGCCCTGGAAAAAGGACAACTTGCAAAATTCTGAAACCCAAAGTACTTAATTTCATAAATCAGTTCAGGAGCTAAGTGAAAATAATGCCATTGTTTATCGCATCACTAACAAACCTAAGTGCTTAAAGGCAAGGAAATTAATATTAAGGACATTCATAAATCTCACAGAAAACATATATTATACCAATTTACTATAGCTGAGAATCCGGCCCTTTACTCTTATTCAATATAAAATATATACACATTGTCTTATGCAACAGAGTAGTCTTAATTCTAACCTAAAAATAAACCTTATTATGTATCAGTGCAATTTCATATGCACAAATCTTTCAGAAGGAATCTCAATTAAGTTAACATTATGTATGCACCCATTACTGGCGTAGAGCGAGTGGTCGCTGACAGAAGGGAATGGACATCTACACTTCTAATATACTGCAACTGAGCAATGCTATATATTGCCCTATTATTCTTTACAAATAAATAATGTTTTCAGATGGAAGTGATTTTAACTGTCACTTGGTTAATCCATTAATCGGTGTTTCCAAATAACAAAATCCTTTAGAATAATACAGGTTTTTTTGGACAAAGAAACAAATATATTGAAAATCCCAAGAGGCCAATGGTCAGAGTTAAGGTTATGATGTTTACATGAATCAAGCATGTCTATGCTTGATCAGAATATAACTTTAACTATGTTCCGACTAAAATGGATTATGTAATTAACTATTCCTTCTTAAAATTACTTTACATCTTTAAATGGTATGATAGATAAGTTTCATTGAACCTATAAATGATTTATGAGATATATTTTATTTTATTAAAAAAATGCTTAGAGAGAGCTTAATCTCTCAAAATTTAATACAATGATACATGTGCTTTAAATTAAGTCTATGCTTAAATACTTTGTTGCATTTTGGTGCAAAGATTCACCTTGTATGACTGAGTCCATATTTATGCTTTGGGCAAAAATAAATTAAATGTTATATATCACATACACAAACAAACACACATACACACACACACAGAGTAGGGTTTGTGCATATTCACTATATTTCTGCAATCTTTTGTATATGACATTCCCTTTTCCCAGATATTTACATTAAACAGATGGCATACCCTTTACTGCAGTTGACCACAATTTGGCTGTTTACTAAATATTTTTTGAATTTATAGATTTTTGAGGATCACTGTCTTGATTTAGAATAGATTAAATATTTAGAAAGGCAAGCCATGCTGTGATTATTATAAGCAACTGTTATTCTTTTCTGTGCATGAACACTGTGCTTATCATTACATATTAGGTACCTTTTAATATATAATAATACGGCTAATATTCACTCAGTATGAAGGCAATTAAATAATTAATTAAATTAGTCATCAGCACACTGTTAGCTAAAATTCCATATAGATGTATATTTTTTTAAAAGCCACTTTTGTTCAGTGAAAAAATATTTTTCTCTCCCTGCCCTGAATATAAGCATCCTTTAAAAAAAAAATCCAACAACGTCGTGCAATAAAAAGGAAAGCAAGTTCAGTTTAAATAAGTCTGCTTTTACTAAATAGTATATGAAATGTGGCTTTTAATTATTGGTTTTGATTATTTTTGAAGATTTTTGTATTTAGATGGCACACACATTTTTCAATCATGTCTTAATTACTTTTAAAAATGCTGCACTGGCTTAGGGACAAGACAGATAACTTGTTAAGCATTTGAAATTTCTGAGCTGTTTTCTCAGTTCTGGCAGTCAATACCCAAGTCCAGATTGTAACCTCCTTTCTGCCTCCAAAGCCTGCCTTGGCTGCGTGTCCAGTGAGGGATTATGGATTTAGCAAGGAAGGTAAGTGTGACTACAAGCATTGGCTCACCATCTGCTCCCCAGCAGAGTTTGGGCCAACCTGCATAGCCTGCAGCAAGACCAGGGCACTGTTCTCAAGCCAGCCCTTTCCAACCTGGCTCAAGAAACACATCACATTCAGTCAGATGATTAGGTCTAAGTAGTCCATATGTAACAGAATATTTTTCCTAAATACCAAAATGAAAACAAAATGAATGCCATTTTTTTTGTTATTCTCCTTACTCGATACATCAAGTTTTACACAAATAAATACTCTCTTAAGGTTTATGCAAATTATAGAAAAATAAAACTATGCATTATTTAGCAGTTCTCCTATTTCAAGATCTAACAGACTTTATTCACAGCATGTTTTTCCCTAGTTTATGTTGGCCTTCTTTTCCGATTCTACTTTTTAATTCATCTTTTTAAATTATTCCTTTTTAAATCATTATCTTATGTGACTTCATAGATTTTCATGTATTAATCTATTATTAATTTTTTTTTACTATAGTCAACTTAATCTTAAATTGTTTAAATCTCTTTTAAGTGTAAACACTTGAACATGGACAGTTTTTTAAAAATACTATGCTCTTTAACATTTCAGAACATTTCTATTTGTAGCTTGTAACCTTATTCAAAAAGTTCTTGCTAAATATGTTCTCTCCTATTATAGGTACTTTTGACAGAATTATCGAGTACCACATGTGACAGGCAATAGTACTGGTTAAGGGAAGGGGAAAAAAAAATCCCCACACATATTGAGAGGGGGATACATTTTGTGTTACTGAAAAATATGTTTGTATTTTACATTAAAACCTGACATCTGCTTGGTGAATATAAATCTAGATTAATATGCCCCCCCCCACCCCCCCGCCTCCTTTTACTCATTCAGTTTTCTTTACGCTGATTCAGGTTAAGATTTTTTTATTTTTGTGAACAGCTACAAAGAATGCTGTTAAAAACTAGCATTTTACTTTCTCCAGTGCAGCCCTGAACATGAAAACAAGCTGAACAAACATCTTGCCCTTTTTACTTAAACTGTTGTCTGCCCGACTGCCGAATGCACACAGAAAACAATCTAAAATTGTATAACCCATAATAGAGTATATTAAATTACAACATTGGTCAGTAATGGAAACTTATTCCCAGATATGAATTATTTACAGCCCATTTAAGTAATCCATATTCAGGTGTGGCAGTGGGGAAAAAAAAAAAAAAAAAGTGCAACATAAATCTTTAATGTTGACCGGTTGAGAGAGCAGAGCTGAGGATTACAGACATTTTAAAGGGAAGAAGAGGGGGAAAAAAAAAAAGAAAACCCTAAACGAATTGATATAGCCTGTTCAGTGGCTTACTGCACCAGCGTGCTAACAAATTGACGGATGGCATGTCAGGGGTATGAGGTGAAATCCCAGCATTTCTAACTAGGGTGGGATCTAATATCAGTGTACCAAAATAAAGAGTTTCTGGACCTTGATGTCACAGGACATAGGCTGTGCCTCATTTACTATATCCTGTAGGTGCCTGGCATATGTTATTGCTACAGAAAAATCAACACTTTTCGCTTTAACCCCATAACTGCATCAGTAATTTTTCAAAGCCACTCACCACGTATATTCATTTTGCTATAAGCTGTCATTTTACTTTCCTATAGTTGATATTTACCCTATTTTATTGTTCAGTCGTCACAGCCTAACGTAAACCTACACAGCTAGCACACAGCCCACTGTCCCAGTTTCCCTGATAGAGATACCAGACATTCCTCACCAAAGCAGGAATTAAAAACCCACAAATTCTGGGAAGCGATGCCAGGTACAGTTTTGTTGTTTGCTAGTGTTGTTTCCTAAAAAAAAAAAAAAAAAAAAAAAAAAATCAGACAGCTCGGGCACTCCTTCAAAACGATGTAGCAAAAGATCATGGTAGGGGAGAAGCTCTCACAACTGCAATTTCTTTTGTTTCCTGGAGCAGTACCTATATTAATTCATCTTACAAAGATCATTGCTCAAGAACTAAATTTTGCATACATTAGAGAGTGGAATTAGCATCGCGCTGTGTACAACGTTCCAGGCTAAACTTCTCTCCAAGCAACCATTAAAGGTCATGTTTTGACGACTGAATGGCATGTCGGCACCTTGGTTCCCCAGAGAGGCATTCCCCAGGTACATGCAAAAGGTTATTAAATTACCTTCCAAGCAACACTATCTCCTCGGATGAAAATAATTACAGGCTTTTAGAGGCATCAGAATGCTTTCTATTTTTTTTAAATAAGATGAAGATGCAGTACCTAATGACCATTTTTGTGTGTGAGTCATAGAGCCTGTCAGTGGTGACAGGACAAATGAGCATAATGGCATAGCTTAAAGGGGAAAGGTTCATTTTAAATAGTGACAAATAATATTTAAATGGCATTGTTGGAGACCCATCATGCTTGTAAAATGTAGTTTGTATCTCTTCTTCATCCTTTAATTTCATCACTGTCAAATGGTATTAGCTGTTAACATGCAACATCAGGTGCAGATATAATTTTTAACTATTAAATGTGCCCATAACTAAACAATGCATCTTGATTGTTCATTCTATTTTGTGATAGAATAAGTAACATATTTTATAATTCACAATTCGCTCTGCCAAATTGTTTTGCTGTACGGTGGGGACCTACACTACAGGAGGACGGAGGGAGTAAGAATGGTTTAAAAGATGATACCTCCAACAAATTTCTTGTTGCTAACATGCTGAAATGGAAATGACTTTCTTTTTAGACTAATGTAATTCACAGGTTTGAAGAGCCCCAGGCAAGATCATGAGATACAATAAATTGGTCAAAACAGACCAGGGCAAACCCATACAGGTGTATATATACTGCATACACTTCACCAAAAAGCAGCTGACAAACTTAGTCCTCCTTAGAATTTGGCCCTCATAGAAAATGTTTGGAGTCTGAATCCTGCCAGCACTCGTGAAGTGGCTTAGGGCACAAACAGAAAATGTTTATTTTAAAATACTGAACAACAATCATTAAGTAGTATACTGCAGATATGAATTCTCCAGCACGAATGCAAACCCGTGACTTCACAAAAGTTATTCAGAAGTCAATCCTGTACTTGCTGAAACTACACAAGTGAATACAAAGTCACAACATGCAGGCAATAAAATGACCATAGAATACACTTGGCAGTGAAATCACAACTTCAGGAAATCAAACTTTCAGAAAAAAGCTTCTAATTTTTTAAGTATTTTTTCACAGCTTCATCATGTTTATTGCTATATTATTTTCAGATCACTTACGCCAAAAATGTAGACAGTTTAGGTACCTTTGAGTTGTTAAAAGTTATAGCCAATTTTCTGAAAAATTATACCAGCTAAAACCACAACATTAAATATTTACCCTGTTGGATGTTAAAAAACGCTTACAATGAAAAATGTTCACATATTGACTATTCAAAATGGCCTTCACTTTGAAATTGTGAAATGGAAGGGATTGCAGATGTACAAGAATAAATATAAAAACAAATGAGTTGACTTGAAGTGTTGCCGGCTTTCATAAACATGCTACTGCAATAACATGTGACATTAATATTTAATTACAAAAGCACTGCTGCAAAATCTTTGAAATTAATGTTTTGCAAAATTAACATTCAGTGCACAGAAGCAAAGTCGTTCCAGGCGCGACTGTGATTAACAATGCCATTCACTTTACATATTATATTAATATATTATTCAAGCTAAGAATTAACACCTCCTAATTTAAATAAGGTGCTACATATCATGATGAGCTAAAATGCTTTTTCTTAAAATGGCCCATCTGATTTTAAGCAATCTGTGTTTATCATTTAATATTTTGTTATTGAATACCGTTCTCTGTAAAAAAACTCCTTGTACTTTAATTTCAAGATGAAGAGATCTCATTACACTAGTGCCGTAAGATTCAAGAATTACTGAGCCAGTGGAGACGTGTTTTCTTTGCTGGTCTACCTACTATTACTCCTTTATTCCTAGGCATCAAGTTTCTCATTCCCCACCTGGAGTGCTGCTCTAGTTTTCCCCGACGTCTACAAAAAAAGCTGAACGTTTTCTTTCCTAAATTGTTGGCTGGATCTTCCAACTGCTACAGAGGATTATAAATTCTTTTACAGCTACATTGATTTACATCAGCTGATGATATAGCTCATATTGCCAACATTAGCACGTTGCTAGTACATTTTGGGGACAGCGATTTCTTGCTGCTCTGCATTCTGTGCTGTTTCTCGTGTGTTGTAGGAGGATAAAGACGAACCAAGGGCTCCGGGGAGGTGGTGAGTCTAACGCTCTGCCTATCTCTCACAGAGCTTTCTCGCCCTCCGGCTCTACCTTTTAGCGTACAGGAATTCAGACTTGTATTGAATTCTCTGTGTTTTTGAACTACAGGGAAGTCTAACTTCTGGTGGGACACGGCTAAGCAATCAGGCCTGGAGGACTTTAAATGGGTTGACGTATTCTCCAGCAGGTCAGACAAACCAGTTATTTCTGTTTGAAGGAAATACTGACAAGACAGATGGGTACATCACTTCGGTTTAACCACACAGAACTTCATTTGCCATCTTTAATCTAGCATAATTGCTTGGCTTTCTTATTTCTAAAACAGTAAGGAACTAGATTTTAGTGTTAGTACTCACATAACCATCTTTTAAAGACCAGCAGACTTTTACTAAGCAGAAGCTCATGAGCTATTGCCTTGTATCAATAGTTACTATTTCATTTTTTATAATTTCACTATCGTCAAAAATAGAGATTAGTTGCACACACAAAGATTGAGAACTACTTGCTGAAAATCATGTCTGTACATCTTAAGCATCTGCATTTAGCTATCAAACCTCCCTTGTTCTTAAATTAAACCTATTATTCTACATATCTCCTCTTCAAAATTATCCTAAAAAAAAAAAAAAAAAACCCCTTCAAAAAAAGAAACCAAACCAGTGAAGGAGATCTGATCTCTCATTTTTATGTTCTTAGTGATGAATGATCTTAACACTGATAAGAAGAAAACTGTTGGGAGTTGTCAAAAATATAATCTGCAAAAGATTCTAGTATAAGAGATCGAGAATTCCGGTATAGATCAATAAAAAAAAAATTTATGGAAAAGATAAAACTATACAGGACAGTTATAGGCTAAGAACTCCTCCAGTCCTTTGCTTGCCAATGTCTTCAATAATTTGGGCTGCATCTTTGCAGTGAGTTAAACAGAGGCAAAAGAGAAGTGAAATTGCTGACTGGCTCCACGTGGACCTTCTGCTCTGCAAGCTCTTTCCACCCAAACCCAAACAAACTGCCTTCTCCAGAAAGGGGAGAGACAGAACATTGATTCTGATTTTGTACATAGATCCTAGTGCTCAAATGATCCCTCCCTGTTCTATGACAGTGACACAAAAGCTATATCCTGCATCATTTATTTTACAGAAAATTAGACAGTATGAAATAACGACAAGGTATTGTCTTAATGACAGTTTAATCAGAAATAGAAACTCCAGATTTTTTTTCTTATTCCTTGTATTATCTAAAACTGAGAAGACACTGAGGACACTTAAATCTGAAAACACCATACTTTGTCTACCTTAGTCTGCCTTGGTAAAATCAGTTTTTTACCAAGTACTCCGTTATCAGACGTGACTAGCCGTCTCCTGCAAAGATCTGAGTGTATGCTACATGATGGGCTTATTTTTTCATATTTTAACTAAAACATCCACTCTGTTCACAGAAGAAAATTATGATTCATCTGATGTTTTCAAATATTTTTCTCAAGTCATCCTAAAGGCTTGTTTTAATATTGGACCACTTAATCTGAACAAAACAGAAACAGCAGTAAGTTTTCAACTCAAGAACATGTATTTAAGGATTTATTAGTGTCTACCTCTCTGAAATCCTCTCTCCCACACCTCCAAAAAATAGTTTTACTAAAATACTGCAGAAATCAATTAGAAGCAGAGAGCCTTTTAGTACTACACCTGAAACCGCACGTATGGCATCCAAGTTTAAGGTAGAATCTCCTTTTATTTGAATAAAACATGGCATTTCCAAAGGAAAAAAACCTAAGAGAAAACAAAGGAGATGAAAGTGGGAATATCTTATGACCTTCTAGAAAAACATTATTATTTCTACTGTGCAGTGAATATTTTCAGTGCCAAAGCTCAACATCAAAATATGGATTTATAATATTCAGTTAACTTCTGATGAAGTACACATGTACATATTCACACAAGCACACGGAGTCCTTGAGAATTTTACATTTTAGTTGGAAAATCTGGGGAATAGGTATTCACTTGTTAGAATGACCTTTCTGTGACCAGTCTTCCCAGCCTTGGGAAGCACCAGAATAAATGCCAGAGCTGAGAAGAAGCATGAAGACAGCTCAGGAACCAAAGTGTCCCACACCATTCGTGTTCACTGAACCCCATGACTCTGACTTGTCATTGCTTTCCTAGAAACTCTGACCTAATTAGGCTGGGGTGTGTATTTTTCTCGAAGACTTTACTGCTCTGTTCACCTTTATTCTACTTTTATCTTCATGAGCAACCCAGAAGCACTCAGGTAGTGGGCTGTAATGTTGATCTGCACAACATTCAACACATAGAGAAGAGGGTTTTTTACTGTTTATTAGCTGGTTTAGTCAAAAATCAAGTTCTACTGCTTAACTGTAAAGGTTGCAGAGTGAACGTGCACTGGAATATTGCAGAAGGAGCCCTGTGGGTCCTGAAACACACGGAATTTAGGAACAGCCCATCCCAAGGCTGTGTCTTCCAAGAGCTACACAGAGCAGCAAGGACATGCCCAAGATTTCCAGTGCTATGAAAAGATTTTTTTTTTTTTTTTTTTTTTATTTCAAGCCCTGCACAAGCCTATTACACCCATCTTTGCTCCAATTCTTCCTGTAACTGCACCACAGTTGGGCAGCAGTTTGCTCGCTTAGTGCTTGAACACCCACCACACCTTACAAGAGGTTGACATCATGTAGCGACTGGAGAAGCACAAACAGGCTTTGCAAAATTAGGTCCTGATGATCTTACAGAGAAATGTGTACTTTATCTAACTGTTCTCACGTTTTTATCCACCCTCAATGTTTTTTTACTGCCCCTAGCTTAGCGGCACTAAGCTCAGCTTCCCTTCACCAGCCACAATAAAGAAAAATATTTGTGCAACTGGTATACAGCACAGAAATAGCTCTTCCTACTCCTTTCCTAGAAAGCTGCAGATAGAGAGTAAACCAAAAAAAGAAAGAGGAAACAGTATTTTTTTATCCTCTAGCTTTTTTACATGAATTATCCATCACAGTGGGTCCAACAATAAAGAGGCTACAGCCTCCTCTGGCCAGTTACCAGATTTTCTGTCTTAACTGACTGTAAAGTAATTTGTACTGCGTGGAGACCCAGGCACTTTTTATTTCTGAGCAGATTTCACTTCAGAATTAAATTTATTAATATTTACTGGGGTTAAATCCTTACTTGCTGAAGCCTGCATTCCTGTGTATAATATGATATAATTTCTAAAATGAAAATCTTGGAATTCATGGCTTGTTAAGTGGAAGGAGGAGATTAAAACTGGGCTCATTTAGGTAGGAGCCACCATTGTCCTTTCTGCCTTTAGCTTGCCATTGTCTTCTCAAAATATTACTTTTGGTGGCAAACCACTGTCGCTACAGGTACGTCAGTGGAAGTTTTACTAACTTCTTGCTAATCTACAGCAATGACAGAGCCGACATTGTTTTTAATGAGCGAAGGCTGACCTCATTAATAACCTGATGACCCAGGCTGTCTGTCACTCACCATACCGGTGGATTTCTTTGATGGATTGGCTTAAGTAGACCTGCTCTGTTTTTACGATCAGTGTAAAATCATAGAATTTGGCCCAAGGTACTGAAGACTTTTTTAACCTATAGGCTTTATATTAGACACCTAAAGTTCCTGAATGCCAACACTGCAGCAAAAACAAAATAGAGTAAACATCTGTTGAGAAATAGAACTAGTATGTCACCTTTTGTAGGAACCAGCAATGATATATGAAACAAAGAAACCCCATACTGTCCACAGATATTACAAATAGTGCAATTCAATAGCCGGTACACTACAAAGAAAGAAACAAAAAATAAAGCCAGAAATATCCCTCTGCTTCTGGGGGGAGGTGTGTCTGAAGGCTGCAAAAGTAAAATTTAGAGGAGCGTATATTATTGATAACTAAAATGATGACCTCTCTGGTCTTGCATGTTTTGTGATGTAACCTGTGATTTCTGCCAAGCACTTCTAACAGTTCTCATCACAACATGAACTGATAGTGTGATATGTTAACATCACCACTAATGTACGCCAGCATTACACTTTTCTTTCTCTGGTTAGACAGCTTTCCTTCAGGCCATCAGACACTGGAGGTCTGTATAAAAATGTACGTCTTCAAAGCAAGCACATCCCCATGAATTTTAGCACAATTAAGCCAATTCTTCATAAAACAGTTTACTGATTCTTGTTTTTTATTTGCAATTGGGATGATGTGACAAAGTTCAGATTTAGTTCCAGATTTTCAAATTGTTTAAAGCCCAATGACGTCTACATTTGCTGTGTCTTTCAGACCTATCTATAAATAACATTCAGTAGAAGAGATAAAAAATAAGAATTTCAATATCCAGTTTTGCCATTTTTCTCTATTCTTTTCTAATATCAGATAACCTAATAATACAACATACAATAAATATTTAAGGGGAAATAGCAATGAATCTGCATTGTGCTTTCTAAAGTCTCTTCTCGAAAGGCTGATTACTCACAAATTGTAATGGGTCTATTATACAAAATTTATCCTTCTTTCACGATGTGATTCTTTAGCCTTAATATTCACTTGATTCCCACTGATTACAATAGAGTATGTACAAGAATAACAGTAGATGGGACCAGATGGAGCTATAGAAATATTCTTTCCTTTTAGATACAGGGACAAACACTTCAGGCCCCAAAAGCATAAACAAGTCTTAAGACATGGTCCATGGTCCCCATTACCAGCCTAACAAAAATAAACTTAATGAATGCATAGATTGCCAAAGCTTTGTGTATTGGGCCAAATAAGCTTTCACCTAAAAAAAAAAAAAAAAAAAAGGCACAGCAGTGCTGTTCCCATTTCACAACCTCTCCCATGCTCCTTACCATTGTACCTCAATTCCTTCAAGTGCAGCTGAGCCCCAACATGTACAACAAACACGCTTCTAATATGTCTCTACCTACGTCTCTGGAGAACGAAAATCAAGACTCCAAAATCGTAAACCTTCCCTCGCTCAAATTGCCCTTGTGCTAAGGCTTTGCAATGTTTCAGTTACCAGGGTTTTCTTTCCCTCTGACAGGGAAATATGGACGTTTGGGTTCCTCCCTGACATTCTACCTGAGGAAGACTATGGGTTTCTCCTTCAAGAACAGTTCCTAAACCCTTACAACATTTTTTTATTCCTCCTCAGACATCCTCTTTGCCTTCCCAAGCAGCCAATTCCCTTGATAGGACGCCTTTAAATTCCTTTCCAAGGGTCCAGTTGGTCCTTTCATTGTCCTCTTGGATAATCGAACACTGGGACACCCTACCTCATTTCTTCTTATAAGAGACATCAAACATTTATTTGCCCCTTAGATGCACATTTCAATGTAATGTGGAGCAGGCTACTCATCTGAGGAGACACACAAACATGGGAGGGCGCTACAAATTATAGGGGTAAATGAACAAAACCACAGAGGATTTCACAGGAAGAAAAAAAAAAAAAAAAAAGAAAAGAATAATATCTTTCCTTACGCTACAGGCATGCTCTGACATTGATATCTTTAACATTTTCATGCACACAGAGGACTATAAAAGCACTAATACACACAATGAAGATAACAGTTTACTGTAGTTCCAAAGCATGGTTATAGCAACACGTCAGTTAATAATACTTTCTACATGTAAAAGCAGAAACATCATCATCTGCAATTGAAACAAACGAGAAAACCCCATTTGCAACATGCACCTCGACTCCCAATCCATATTCAGAAAGAGTTAAAATATGAAATAAAATTATAAAGGCACCAATGATATTTTTTATAACAGAGCCACCGCTAGTAAGCTGTATTTTAGAGAAACACTGCACATTTTGATGACTGTCAAAATTTACATAACTTACCCTACATGAATTAACTATGAGGTATAAAATGCAACTTTGGCTAAATAAACCCTCAGCAATTGTAAAGCAGTATTTCAAGCACCGCTAGAATAACACCAGACTGAAACATTAAACCCAAAAGATGAATGTTGAGCGAAGTGGTCTCCCCGATATTTAGTTATTGTTGTGAAATAAATTAAACAATCAGAGGAGATAATCTTTAGAAATACAGAGCAGAATTCTAGTTGCTATAGTACTTTTTATTTTTATTTTTAATGAGTGTGTGTCAATTTAGTGCCTACATTCAAAACTCTGACATATTAAGGTAATGAACTGGGTCTGGGAATTACCAGAAAACACATAAATACTAGAATTTCTTGAAAACATGAAGTGTTAAGAGAAAAAAAAAATTCCAGTCTTTAACATCTGTCCTACAGATTCTTACCATTTATCTGCTGATCAAAATTTCGAGCGGTGCCAAAAAAAATCATGAAGTCAAAAGGACTTGGTGGGGGGATCTTTGTTTCTCTCTAAAAGCCTAAAAGTTATACTCAACTGCAGCACAAAGAGTAAAGAGGTTGTTATTCATATTAACTACATTTACATTCCTATCGCAACATCCAGAGAGCTAATAGTGGGGTTATTAACATAACAAACGTAAATGTTCTATATAAATAATACTGTTTCAGGCCAGCAACCGCTCATCTGACAGCATTTAGGCACAGGCTCAACATCTGTTTATGAACACTTTGCCTAATGATATCATCAGATATCATTAAGTGCGGCAGAATACAGCACAGAGGCAGGTGCAGCTGCCTTCAGTACCCATCACAGAGGAAGAAAAGAGCTGCATTCCCCATCCGAAAACCCATCATTAGGACAATTTTCTTCGACAAACCAGCCCTGTGATTTCAATCTGTATATCACCTGTAATTGTAGTTTTTAGCAAGAAGCTGATTCTATACATTTAGCGACGAATCACGTTGATGGCCTGAATACTGGAAACACATTTGTGCTACCAGCTGCGGCAGCTTTTTTTAGAGCCTGTGTTAACAAAATACTGCTAACAAGGCAATGCTTGGAGTGCAGCTTTGTTTCTCTTTCTTGTTCGTAGTGTTTAGATGTGCATAATTATGGAGATTAGCAATTGATTGCTTCTCAATAATAATTGATTATTGGTCACTGAACCTTCCCCCAAAAGCACTTCACCGAAGGTGAGGACAGGTGATAAGTTCATCCTTAGCAGCTCGAGGAAACGGAAAGGTCCAAAAGAACCTTCGATTTGTACATCAGTTTCCATGATAAACAGACCAAAGGGATAATAGAATATCCCAAAGCCTCGTTTGCCCGGAGGCAAATTGTAGAGATCATAGCAAGCCTGCAGAATTCTCCCTGTGGACTATGTAAGAAACATACATCATTTTTATATATGTCAGTTGTTCTTTGATTTGAAAATACTTCTACCCATTTAATTTATCTGTTTTTCAGTCAGTTTTCTTAAATTGTACAATTTAAGGGTTATATCAAAGAAGGAATATCATTTCTGAGTGTCCCTAAAATGAAACAAATTGACAAAATAATGCAAGTCTCTTTAAGAGAAATGTACAAATATTGAAGCATCTATTGTCACCGACTTCAAAATCACTGTACCCTTTTGATCTGTTTTATATCCATCAAAATGTTGGTCTGTACCGACTGCCTTGATGCAACGTAACATAATGTTGGGAATATAACACGGTGCCACAGCTAAAATTTAAAGGCGAATGCTCTTATTTTTGGCTTAATCACCCACTGTCAATTTGGACAGCAAATATCCAATTTAAATTTATTGGAGTGCATGGAAGCCACTCAGACAATAAAGTATCCATGGCGTTCATAAAATGGTAAGCATCATTTCTTGTTGGCTATTGAGAAGTATTTTGAACAGTTGAGACCGGTTTTTCTAAGCCTTTTATATTTACAGAAAAATGTATTTGTAAGCCTGACATATCATACCATCCATCTTTAGATAACCTTTTTTTTTTTTAATGTAGAATTTTACAAGGGCATGCCTTCTCTTTGGCAGTGAACTTTACAACCTGATTCATGAAAAATGCAGCTTGTTTAAAGTTAGTCTGCTCCATTTCTAGAAGATTTTTAGGCTAAAATGGGAAACAGATTGCACAATTATGATTCAGAAGGAAAATGCCCAAGATAGAAGGCTGAGGTTTCAGCAAGAGGAAACTCTGGGACCAGAGTCGATGCTCATTTTCTGCTCAAAGAAGTGTCTCACATAATGAATTCGGTCACTTTTAGGAAGGTCTCGTTCAGCCTTTGTGTTGTGTTCCTCAAAAGCAGCACAATGGTAGCAAATACCCAAATTACACATCACGGGTATGATCCAACCCAGCATCAAGATATGAAGGGCTGTTCAGTGCTTACACCCAACCACTTTTTACCAGCTCCTACGTGTAGACTTGAAAGGATAGAGAAGGTGTTCAGACCAAAGCATTTCTAATGGCAGTAGGTATTTTATGAATGTAGGAATTACTCTATCAAAAAGAACTTCAAATCATGGATGTGATGTATCTGCACGCTCACTTTACAGAGTGGGTTTTCTTTTTAAAGCAGCTTTAATCCAACCTCTGTTTGTGCACACAATTAGATGAGGAGATAATTTCCAAGCACAATGACTTGCAGGTGCAAATAGTGATATAGATAACAAACTATCTGATCTGTGGGCACAGATAGATAGTTAGACGTCTAGAATCCTTATGTGCAGCCGTAAATAATTGCATCCTCAATTATTTATACAAATAAAGAGGGAAGGCCAGCCTGAGGGGGAGGATAGGGGGAGGAAGAAATAAAGAAGCCAAACAAAACAGTACTTGATACAGAACAAGTTATTTTTGATGCTAAGCACCAAAATGTTCAAAATACAAAGGCAACATTAGGATTCCACATTACTGCCCCTCTTATGCCAAATATGTATTGATAGTCTTTTATCTCACGTTAAATACAATGCCTTTTTAAATGTAGGATTGCTGTAGGATTTGTGCTACAGCAGATGCATTGATATAGCTGCTCTTGTGCAGAATGAAGGTATGAACCAGCAATGTAAATGGTGAATTGCTTCAGTGCATTTGATGCTGTTTGAAAATAGTTCCTGCAACATTTTGTATCAGTTTTCAACATGCCTGTTAAACAAGTGCAGGGATGGAACTTTGGAGATGCCTGACACTTTCCAAAAACATCCTCAAAACAAACCATTTAGAATAGACAAAAGCTATACAGCTTTTTATAAAAATGGGAAGAATCCTCACCATGGAACACTCACACATACTTGTGCAAGTAATATTCAATATTACACAAATTATACAATCACATATGTTATAGACATATACACAAACTATTAAAACATTATAAAGTTCAGAAGGCAAATTATTTCAAAGTTTGCATAATGGCTGTGATCGTTATCCATTCCCCACATGCATATATGTATATATATATATATATTCCAGTGATCTTCCATCCCATGACCACATACATTTTCCATAGGCTCCTTCCTCATTCAGAGTACAGAACAATTGGTTTGCTGCAAAACTACCCAGCATTTCATTTCATCTCTACTACTCTCTCCTTAATTTTTCCACAGTATTTCAGTCCTACTCTGAATTATTTTGGTATTTGTATGTTTTTCTGCAGCATTCACAGAGCAGAACTTGAGTGTTCTCATTCTTAATTCATTTTACAAGACCCATTGGAAATACAAGGGTGCCGTTCTCTAAGCTGAAATCTCCGCAATGGGAAACTTCAGGGACAAAGAGATTAAGATCAGAAGTACCCATCAATTTGGTGCATCTCCTACAAGAAATTTAGAAGCTGGATTTTTGTTTCAGAATAGTGTTAGATGGCACTTTATCGGGTTGGATGCAGACCCCACTTATGTCAGTTAGAGGGTTAAGCAGCCAGAAGTTGTGAAGTGGCTTCCTGGGGGCTTAAGTCAGACCTCCAGCAAACAAAGAGCACATCAGCAGTGAGAAACCGGAAAGACAAAAGCAGGAATTGGGGATGGGAAGGGCTGATGTGATCCCTTTGAGGGTGACCTGACTCGCTTCTCCTTTCCATATCTCAACTTACTTTTTTTCATGCAGTTCCCTTACTAATTCCTTGTATACTTTCAGAATGTAGAAGAAACAGTCAAATCTCTGATTTACCCCAAAGACTATTTTCTGTTTCATGAAGGATCTAGGAGTTCTCTGGAAAAAGCAGAGCTGATCACATCACTGAAGGCTCTATCATGATGCACATATGTGTATGCAGTGCTTATTTAAATTCAGGTAGTTCTGATATTTCCCAACTTCTGAGTGCCTTATTCAAACCACCATAACATTTTAAAATACTAGGGCTTTGTCTTGTTTTCTACTACCTGTATCTTAGCAAAAACCCCAAACTCAGAGATGCTACATCGATACACCATACAGATTTCCTGTGCCCACACAATCTCCCTACACATCCAGAAGAGCCAGGACCAGTTCTCCCCTTGCCTTTCCCAACTTCTCCACTCATATATGCAGGCAGCTGTTACCTTGCCTCTACACATATGTAATTTCTTAGTCCTAGCAGTATTAATCAGGTTATGGTGGGGGAAAAAAATATTCAATATTTATACACTAGAAACAATATCTTACTGGTGACGAGTAAAAGTATATATCTGTGTGTATGAACCTCTTCCATGGGTTACAGTATGGTATGGACTGAGAAGCTAGACAAAAGCACTCTTCTTGCTCCCCCTTTTTTCCTTTCCAGCCATCCCTCCCTTAATCATCTCTGTTGTCCCTCATCTTCTGCATCCTCTTTTCTTTCTGTTAATAGGCTTCCCTGTGTCCTTTCCCTAAACTTTACATTTATCCCTAGAATAAAGGATTTAAAAAATAAACCAGCAAAAGTACAGATCTAGGAAGACTGATGTCTTTAATTGTACAAGTTTCTCCTTTGTCTTCCTTCACATATATATAGCTCCTTTGGATGGCAATTACTCAGGGCAAAAAAAGTCCCTGGGCTCTAGATGTGTGTTTTGGAAGTGCCTGGCATATTTTATCTGTTACTATTGGATAAAGAACACATACTAATAACAGTCATTTTGGTTTCATTTGCCACGTTTAGCATGCAACTATTACTTGTGTGAATGAGTTGCTATGACAAAAGGCTTTCCCCTATGCAACAAAATTTGGCTTTGACAGTTACTACAAGGGTTGGAGAGGACCATCGATTGATCAGGTTACCTTTTTTAATTGATAGTTTATTGCACATCATCCTAAGGCAGTCCACTTAAAAACAATACTTACCATCTACAGCATTTGCCACCTGCTCCCCGTGCTTTACAATATTGATGGATCATAGCAAAGAATATGTGTTATGGACATTTTCAAAGTTATTAGTGAATTTTGACCTTATATTTTGTTTTAAGAGCAGGTTGGAAAAATATAGCCCAATTGCTCTATATTCTTTTCTTTAACCTCTTTCTACACAAAATCAAAAGTTTTATTTCTTTGTCTTCTAGGATAAGGCTGGCCTCAGAGGCAAAATATAGTGTTATATGTTGAAAATGCTCAAGCACAATATTTGATTTGTATGCAGTTCTTAAATGTTATGTTGTTTAAAAGAAAAAAAAAGTTACTTGAAAACATGTTATAGCCTAACACAATGGTACAGCCTTGAGGAGGGTCTGACAATAACAATTGTAAATGGTGAATGTTCACTCAAGATAGCACGCATGGCCCAAATTCAGAAGAACTACAACCTAGGACTATATTTTTGGATTTTCTTTTGCAATGAAGAGGATAAACTAGCTTTATTTTTCAAGACAAAAAATTGTGCTTGAAATGTAGAAAGCAAAAAAAATAATCTTTAAAGATGCCACCAATCTACCCTTTCCAGTGCTCAATGATGAGCAATTTAGACACCTATTAAGAATAACTAAAGTTATTAAGAATAACTAAACTGTAGATACTGTTAGAGACAACTTGAAATAGGAATAGAAATGGGACAAAACAAGATCTTAACCTTGAATATCTAACTTCAAGCCATAGTTGAGTCAAATACGGATATCCATAGGAGCTGTTAAGTATTTACAGTCATACACACAATACATCACACTTAAGGTGTCATCACACTTAAGAGTCCCGCAGTAACAGATCCGACAAGATACACCATGATTCTCCAGAAGAGGAATCCATTTGCAGGGTTTTATAGGAATTCTAACTTTTAAATCATGTAAAATTCTTGCTTCCCTAGATGGACATGGATAAAACAGAATTAGGACAGTTGGATTAAAATGGCAGAAGGTGATGCTAATTAGAACTTGAACAGTAACATCATATTTTTCTCATTATTTTTTCAAGTAATATTTCTTTCAAGAAGCAATACATTGTCAATACAAATTCTCAATAGGAATGTGGCTTAATACCATGCGATTGGCTTTTGATCAAATTCCACTGGAGCAACTTCTCTGCCATCTGAGCAGGTTTTTTGCTAAATGCCACTGAAGTGGCGTCACTTCAAAACAACACTAGAGAAGGTTTTGTTTGGTTTTGTGCTTTGTTTTTAACACACAAGTGACTTCAGCAGAAAGTACCACTGGCTGAAAATAATAATAATAATGAGATGTGAGACCTAGGAATTACCATGGTCAAATAGCGAGAGGTTCATGAAGCACACCCTTTTTTCCCCCAATATAAAAATGTGATGTATTTGAGACCGACATCCATGTAATATTGCAAAGAACTCAGTAACAACAAGCTACCATATGCCATGCAACCCTGCCCACACTGTTTGGAAACCAGTTAATACTTTTTCATTTACTGCTTTATACACGAAGGGAGGAGGAGAAGGCTGGAACTATCAAGTTATTTTTCCTATTCTTTAAGAAACTTTAGGTTGCTTTAGTAATCAAACACAGTAATATTTATTCATGAGGGCATTTGAAAATAACCTACAGACTTCAGCTGTGATATCGGGAAGTTAAACATGAAGTGCCCTCTAGTACAGTTGCATCCTTGGTTTCTTTTGTGCATGTTGGTGCACACTTAGTTTGAGATAAGTGTACTGAATTGTGTATAAATTAAATTTCCTATCATTTAGACATAAAATTTAAACTATTTGACAAATCCGTAAAGTTAAAAGCCATTATGATACCTATGCTACTCAAAATTATCCACTTAGGAGGCACCTCCTCTGTGAAGAACAGATTAAAGATGGCATTTTCATCTTTTATTGAGAATCTCTCACATTTAGTAAATTTAGTAAATATGCTATGTTTCTTTTATTTAGTATTAAAGTTGAGTTTACAGAAGATAATATAATACCTTGAAACCGATAGAAAATATTTTCAAAATGAAGGCTCAAAATAATTTATTACCAAAAAGAAAGAAAAATTAATACATGTAATTTTTATTTATGCTGATCATGTTCTGACACAACCTTAATTTAACGGATAAATCATACCAACAATTTTATAAATTTATAAACAGACACTAAAGCTTCTGTAAAATTTGATGGGAAGATATGGTATCTATTGTTTCCACTTCTAATATACATGTGTAAAGCATTTACTAGTGTACTGCTTTATAAACAGCACAAGATGGAAGTATCTGAACACTTAGGTTGTCACCTTAAAACAAACTGTCACACATTTTTCTTCACACATTTGAAACCCAACTTATCAACCTTAACAAGTGTTGTTATCAAAAGAATTTTGGTGCCTTTGTTCTTTCCCTTTTGCAAGTAAATTACACTTTTAGGATTTATTAAGACAAGAAACAATTTTTGAATAGCAGGTCAAAACTCTCTATGGAAAAATTCTCATTACTTTCTAGCCTGAAGCAGTATTTACCACTCCAACTTATCCATCTTTTTCCTGTTTTTTATATATCTATATTTCCAGAATCTTGTTTCTGTGCCTAATGCTATAACGTTGCAGCAGTTTGTTCAAAGCAACACTCTTATTTTTGCTCTTAGCCGGTGCTATACAAACCCTGATCAATTATTGAAGTGTAAGCCCTGAAGTAACACAGCCATTACTGCAGCAGGCAGATAAAAATGGAACACTTTTAGCTACAGTATATTTACTTTAGAGTTTCAGCAAACAAACCAACAAGTTAAACTACCTTGTCTTTCACTTTGTTTGATGTACTAGTATTTCCTGCATGTTCAAAAGTCTTTCTTTTAAAACAAAGTTACTGCAATGTTATGGCCGCTTGTTTGTGAGGATACCTAAGCTTAAATATTTGCATGAAACAGCCTTGAGATATAGAAAAGGCAGCATTAAAGTCGTACAAATCTAATAGAGAAGCTGCTATCTGGAGTGCCATAAGAGCCACCGTTTTTTTTTATGAGCTGTTTGGTATTTTAAGTTCGCCAAACTGCAGAGCCTGCATGTTGTAATGACATTAAAAATGACGCTGGGAGGTATCTTAAACAACAAACAACATCAATGAGAAAAGTATTCATTAAAGAAATGGAAAAAATCAAATTAGAGGTGTTGGAAATTTCTCTTGAAAATCAACTGCTAATCACTTGTGGACATTTCTCCTTCTGTAGCTCACTCCTTTACTCACAAAGGAGTGCCTGAGATGTAATTTTTTGTTAAAATGCTTTCTTATTTAATTATACAGAGTCTATTTGATAATGACGCCAGTTCAAGACTACAACTATTCATCTTCTGATGGTGCTGCATGTGCATCTGCACACAAGATACAATGTTTTTCAGTTTAAATGTCTGTTCTGGGTTTTAAGGACTAAATGATAGCGAGGATGGCTGGAAATGGTCCAGATTTTCCTATATAAACTGCTTAACAAAACCAAAAATTAGTACTTATGCTACAGAACTAATAATGTTTGGCTTTCACATTTTATCACTTACGCTATGAAGAGCAAGAAGAACTCATCCCAGGAAGTTTGGGGGAAACTTTAAAAACTCCATTTTAGAAATGGATGTTTAAAAAAAGCCTGGGTAGTTTTGCTCAGTTCTCAGCTGTTCTTTTTTTTCTAGTTCCTGGAGGAAAGCAGCCTGCGTGGCTCGCAAACACCATACGTGAACAGCTTATGAAAAATGATCTCATGAATGCATAAGTATGTCATCATATCCCACTTAAAGGCATGTGATAAGTGGATGTAGTAGCCATGAGAAAAAAAAACTATATGGACTTAGGTTTTCTCATAGGTTTGGACAAAAAAAACAAAAATAGTGTTATGAAGAGGTGTTCACAGGGGTTTTTTTTGTATTTTTTATAGGCAAGTGTATATAACATTTTTGTCCACAAGAATATTCACAAATATTTTCCCTGATGTTGGTGGTATTACTTGTTCACACGAGTGGTACGTATAGGGCCGCATAAGCACAGATCATCTAGTTTACTCAGATATCTCAACTTCCCAAAATTTATTCTAGCTTTGAAAATAGGACAAAGAAACCATTCCTTCTCAGCCACAAAGAAAAGAAAACAGCTAGTGCTATCTGCAAATGGTAGAAACCCGGTGCTGCTCTGACCCTACTAGAGGCTCTCCAGCTGATGGGAAGGGGTTGGGTAGGAGCTCTGTCCTTGTCCAGATATGCACAGATGAGCTCTGCTCTTTCCACACTGCTTTTTATTAACTTCTAGACATGGTATTAACCCAAATCTTTCAAATGTGAGACAGACAGCACAAGTACAGGTACACATGGTCATGCATCCGTACACCTGATGTAGAAAGTACAATTTCAAGATAAAAAACCACCACAGACTTTTTTTTTTTTTTAAGCTGCATCTATGGGCAATTACTAACCGTGTCAAACTGTCTCTTTTCATCCTCCATTTCAATACATCTTGTTTTAAAAAAAAATTGAAATCACAATGACTGTAAACAAGTTCTTCATCTTCCATTTTATTTTTATTTTTATTACCGGTACATCTGAGCCCGGTAACATATTCAAGGTATGCCTCAAATACTTGGAAGCAAAAAAACCTTTTCATTTGAACATTTGATTCCCTGAAAGTGAGGTAGCCAATTTGTTGTTGCAAGCGTCTGTGCTATTATTTTTAGAGCTTTCTGGCAGAGAGCTTATGAAAGGTGGTTTGTATAAAGCAGAAACATAATTTGAAAAAGGGCAAAAAGGGAATGTATAGCAATGCATGGCTTTGTGAAACTAGTCTTTATTTCAATATTGCACTGGATAGTAGAAACAAGCTGACTGGATTTATGAGGTGTGAAGCTATGTCTCAACATTAGAATCACAATTTAGACCTGAGGTCAGACTCCATATACTACGTTAACTTCCTTATTTTTCAGAAAATCTGGAGCTCTTGTGATTATTATGGTCTTTATTAAAACAAATACGTTGTTGAGCTCGCTGCTTGTTTCAAATCAGCCAGAAAAGTACGATAACGCCTTTGAAACTTTTCTTCTCTTCACTACTACCCTCATCCATGCTCACCTTTTCTCAGAGGAGCCCTGTATGTTTACGTGGGGACATGAAGAAATGCCTATTTTTCACAAAACTTGTATAAAATAATCCAAAACATGGGTAGCCTCTCTTGCAGACACCAATTTCAGATAAATTTGTAATGAAATAGCCACTGCTTAAGTTAAATCAAATAAACGGTCCTCTCAGCCCTGGGTGTTCAGTTATTCTGGGTAATCATCCCCGACACAAGAAAATTTGAGCTTATGTCGTGTCTTTTATAACTGTTCCCTACGAGCACTGGGGAAGAGCCACGAGAAGGAGGGTTGGCTTGGGGAGAGGGTCACAGTGTCGCACCTAAAGAACAGAAGATCCTCAAGTTCAGCTAGATGGAGAGAGCTTGGGGAGGGAGTGGAAATCAATGAGTGCTCTGTTTTGACATTTATACCACAGTTCATATGCCATCAGCAAGAATTTCATGTTGGTTGGTGACTCCGAGAAGCTCTCCTCCTGCAGGCAGTTGGATCTTGGAGTCACAAGAAAGCTTTGAGTCTAACATGGCTACATAGACTGGTTATTCTGAGCAGGCAACAAACCCTTTTTGAATTTTCTATTGTACACGTATACTATAATCCTTTCGCACACGTGTGGTAAATCTGGTGTTCCCTGGAGCTACCAGATTTACTTGGTTAGAGCAAGCGTGAACTACACCGACAAGCAGGATACCAACTATTTCACACCCTCAGAAAACACCACAGTGCTCCTCTGTGTGCCCAGAAAGACTTTTCAAACTTATCTACCAATGAAAACTTCCTTCCCAGCCCCTCCAGAATACAACAAAGGCAAAAGGAAAGTTAAAAGAGACAATGTGAGACTAACTCTATGCATACATGGAAACCAATTATTGAAACAACCAACCCCACCTCCTCCCTCAGCTATAACGACAATCCTGCCATTTCCTCTGTTCCACCTCCATTTCTGTTAACGCCTACAGAAAAAGAGATTGAATTAAATACTTTATAAACATCTTTCACATTTCCAGAGGTTAATCTGAGCAAATCACGGGCAAATTGTTGAGTCAGGAATCTATGACTACATAAAATATTCGTCAGATACCGAAATCACTGCAGAACAATACTACAAACTCATCTCTTAGATCTCTTTTAAAGAAGAGGACACTACAGAGATGTTAGTAAGTCATCCTAAAATCTGAATGTCAAAAACTTATAAACTGCAACCCTGTTGATGTCCCATGTGGCATCATCACTTAACAAAAGGATGCATGTCTTCAGGTAGTAGCGGTGAATGTTTTTTTGATGACCCAACACAGCATATTAACACAGGGGGTGGAAAAACTGTAATACCATAGGAAGTTCAAAGGAAGATTTCAGGGAAAAAAAGGTGAATGTGTATTAATACCTATGAATGCAAAGAATCTGTAAAGACAATTAAAATATCTCTATTTTAACTAGTTGTATATTGAAATGAAAATTGACACAATTTACAATTTTCATCAACAGAAGTTCCAAAGCATATACCATGGAAAAAATTCAATTCAGAAAGACTTATAAAACCTCTAGATTGCATACTAAGTATTCTCTTGATCTTATGACAGTTGACCTACTGTGGGTACAATGGAGAATAACTCTAATTTTGAATATTCATTATATCTTTTTAAAAAAAACCCCAACACAACATTTTAATGTCACACAGCAACAAAAGCTATTCACGGGCCAAAGCCCAGTCACTTAGGTTTACCCTAGACTGATGATTATACATCAAAATGTCAGAAGACGTGTATTTACCAAGTTTGATGAAGAAAATCTGACAAATACTATTTAAAATAAGTGGCATTTTCTCCTAATTGTTTTCAGATGAATGAATGAGAACCTAATGCCCTGCTACTTTGGCGAAGCACTAAATGGCTTCAAAACCTCATGTTTATACAATGTATTGGTACACACTCTAAAAGGAGAATTGAAACAGGCATGCCCATTTATAAATGCATCTTAGGTATACGTCGTTGGAATTACAAAACAAAATGAGAAAAAATACCCCAGATTAACCAATCATTATTTATGTTTATTTGTTGTCTTTTCTCAGTTTGATATGGCAACTCAATCACCCTCATTTTCTTGGCACTGGTGTGGTTTTGAAAACTGTAAATGTTTCAGCTAGCATCAAATGTACTCAAATGAATCATTTACTATAGGTGGATCACGTGGCATAGACAAACTCTTTTAGCAGTCTTCCAGGGTACGGTGATATATACATATATTCTACCAAAAAAGCCGCCAAATATCTGAAGTTGCTGTGTGTAAGGGAACTTGCCCACAAAATAATTAAGTTCAAATCCCTGTGTGCTTTCATTAACATTAAAGGTTTATGGTACGAAGAAGTAAAGTTTGTCACTAGGGCAAAGGTGCCTTAGAAGAGGTTGCTAAGAAGTCTAATGCTGAAATTTTGGATTCTCCATAGTATCTGAAGGAGAGAGTCTTCTGAAAAAGGGACTTCTGCTTTTGTGCCCAAGCATACCATCCACTTTGTGACCCTTGTTTTATATATATATATATCTGTATATATACCCATGTATACAGCAATATCTGAACAAGCTTGGATACTTGGAGCAACAATGAATTGCTGCTGCCTCCAGAAAGTCAGCTGAAGCACTTAAAACTAGTTTAATTTCTGCACATTATGATGTAGTTCCCTGATTAGTCTTGGGAGAAAATAATCTGCAATGACCACGTAACACTCTCAGTTTCCTTTCCGTATGTAACATCTCAGCTGCGTGGTTCACGGCACCACAGTCACAAGGCATCCCCTGCACGCTCCATACCCCAACTGTTGATTATAACTCAAGTTTCAGACACTCTGATTCATAGGATTAAAGCTGAAAAAATATGGATTCAACAAAAAGCTTAGCTAAAGCCAGACCAGATTTTTTAATAGGTCTGAGACTTTTCAATTAGCTTTGAACAAATCAGTCATTTGATTTCGTACAGCTCTAGATAATGCTTCCTGGAATAGTCAGAATAAGGAGCAGAAAGAGCAATTTGTGACAAGACGGACTTTTATGCAGTAGTCTGACTTGAGAAGAAAGTACCAGAGGTCACAACAGGCATTTTCTTAAGAGATGTCCAGCTGAATTTTTCATGTCAAAGAAGATTAGGTGAATCTTATTCCTCTGAGTCAAGGGGCCAACTCCAGAGATCTGCACTTGGTACTTTCAGGTTTTGGGTCTAGGACAGAACTCATTTTTTCAATGAACGGAAAGACAAAATAGCATAGGACTGCATGAGGTATGATGGGATGCTGAAAGACCAGAACTAAATAATATCAGCAAAGATATAGAAGGATGCTTGCCTTCCACTGAACCTGTTAATTGCAAAAATTCTCAGTCCATTACAACAATTAAGGAATATTAAAATTCTCTCCTGTAGGAAACTGAAAAGCCTCTGTTACATCGTTCACCATGAAAATTGTCGTTCGTCACATCATCTGCCTCAGAGCAAAGGAGAATGAGGGCAGAGAAGACCGTTTTGCTACATAACACACAACATAATGTCAATGGGTGAATGAGTATCCATGATGTGACAAACCCTCATTTCCAACTATATCTGGATGACAGTAGGAAATTAGAGATGGTCCATCCATTTCTATGAAAAAGAATAAAGAGCAAGAAATTGTCCCTGGTTTTCTCTCACCAATTTATTCTCCATCTTCCACCTACAAAGGTCCACCAGGAGCCCAGAGAACAGTCTCGCTGCGATGCATGACAAGTGAGGATGGCACTCAGGCTAGTGGCACTGCAGAAAATGAGGCCAGAACTGAAGTCTACCAAACACAATAGAAAATTCCCATTCATTTAAATGAGACTTGGATCAGCCTCTTGGCAACTGGTGTGTCAGACACTCAGCTGGAAACCCACTGGCAAAGTCAAGCAGGATGGCTGTGGTTCACAGCCACACTTCTCTCAGGTAGCTCTGAAGGACATCAGCTCTGACCATGCCAGTTCTCATGGCACTGGAAGTGACAGTACACACCTAAAGGTTTGCTACCTTGGACGTTGCTTTCAAGATAGTGTAAGTATATCCATCTATAGGGGATGACCCTTCTATTTCTTTCCTTTGTTCGCTTTTAGGAGATGGCATACAATGGACGTTGTAAAGGAAAATCCATCACTGTTGCAACGTTACAACTTTGCTTTCGAGATAGTGTAAATATATCCATCTATAGGGGATGACCCTTCTATTTCTTTCCTTTGTTCGCTTTTAGGAGATGGCATACAACCATCTTTCTTTGACTTGGAAGGTCAAATGCTTATCTCTGGTTTCCTCCCAGTAATGAAGGATCTGCTCCATTGAAAGTAGTAATGCAAAATCACTTAATTAATAGCTGGACCGAGTATAATCTGTGGAAAGTATTTCTGACAGATGGTTTTCATTCACTTTGCAAAGCCCAATGCTTTCAGCTGTCTTTTACAGTTCATACCTTTCTAGGCACAGAATCATTGAGATTTTGTCCAATTAGTCCTTGTTGGCTATTTTAAAATATTTGGTATGACTCTAGACCATATATACGTATCTCCCACACATGCAAAGGATTCATAGGCTTTGACAAAAATGTCTTCAATAAATGCAAAAGTTTGTGTTCTATCACTATATTTTGTTTCTACACGATGAAAGAAAAATTCACAATATAGCAGAGAATGCCATTAGAATGTGCTCAGTTGTGTGATCGTTTGGCAAAATGGACAAATGTCTCCTAAAGAGTATGTTGAGGTTCCCCAAACAAATTTTACTGGTGACATAAGGCAGGTTGGAGTAAATTCCAGCCATGAAACTCTAGTTCATTAATTTTCTACACCAACTGTCTCTTGCTAATTCCACTCACATAACAAACAGCCTAAAAAAAATATACTTTCCTTCTCAGTCTACATCTGAGAATATTTATAGATGCTGCATAACATTGACAGGGATTCGGTCGTTTTTGTGTTTTAGCAGAAATTCGAAAGAAGGGTTATACTTGTATCAAAATACAGGAGCAATACTGTGCTTTGTGATTCTAAGGTGATGTAATTTGTCTACTGCTGTTTCTGCCAACTGGTGACCAGACACTAGAGCTGACTTAACCAGTAAGCAGAGTCTACCATCTGGTGGCTGGAGTTGCTGAATGTACGTCCTACACATCCCTGCATCTAGATTCAAATGGGACCTTGTTGCTGGTAGACAGCAGTTTTATCCCATGGCTGGAACAACGAGGCACCTTCAGTCTGATAATCTTGTCTCCCTTGAAGATTTCTTTTTTTTTTATGTAATTTACATCTACCTCTGTGGCAGCTTTTCCAAAAACCTGAATGAGCTTCTTGATCCTTATTTGACCACTCTTT
>NW_010100272.1:198069-242716 GCF_000699245.1 Pterocles gutturalis
GATTGATACCTTTGTGCATAAAAATAGTCCTGATTTGTATTTGATGTTAATTGATCAGCAAATTAAATTTTATGAAATCTTGATATCAGCCTCAGTTGAACACTTTCAGGCTCTTTTCCTTGCTGTTCACTACCTCTGCTATGTGAAGACTCATTCCCAGAATCTATTACATCACTATAGGAATTGCCACTGAAATCAGCGAATAGCTTTGCATGAATCACTATTTATGTTGCATGATAAATACAGCTATATTCTATTTTAAACACACACATAGCCAAATGTCCAGAGGTATTTATGTATACCGTTGAGGTACTGCAGGATAACCAAAGTAAAAATCAATAACCCAAACTTGTTCTTAGTGATTAATCAATGAGTACTTGTATTCCACATCCATCAAATCATACAGAGTTTGTCCGGGAATGTATGATATGAGGTAGTGTAAGGACTATGACTTCATTTATCTTTTCAGATATGCCCTAATACAAGAGGAACAGAAATCTGAAACTACCTTCATATTAAGGTTGAGGACTGAAATGTCTGCAAATAATTTAAACTATATCAGCATGTGATCATGTCGACAGTAACAAGATAAGAATGACTGAAACAATCTAAACGCCAAAGAAGTGGCTTTTAAGTCCCTAAACAAAAGATCACTGCCAACCAAAAGATCTCCAAAAAGCAGAAAAATGTGTGATGTTCCAAAAAGATATAAGGGATGACTTCATCACAAGTCTCTATTGTGCCTCTCAATGCATTTTACATATTCTCTTTTTTTCTGCAATGACTGAGCCAGATTAGTCTCTTCAACACACATTCTAACAATAGGAAATGCCATCCACAAAATGGGTTATTTCGCACAATAAAAGAAAATCTTACTGAACTCTTCTGAAAATGATGTACAAAAGGCTATTAAACAACATGCATCTGGCAAGTCAAATGGTTCAGATGGCATACAAATAAATCCACATACTATTGCTGATTTCCAACTATTAAGACATCTGCTGAAAATCCTCCACTTAATAGGAGCACAAAATAGCTTCTTCCAGACTTGACTATTTCCCTTATCTATCACGCAACCGCTGAAGGAGAGGGGATCAATCACTGCGTGTAACAACCAACTTGGTCGCTCTTTCCCAGCCGCAGTGGGCAAAGGCATCATTCATAGATGCTGTTCATTGAGACTTATTTTTCCCTGGTTTGTGTCCTGTCTTTTTCCAGGGTCAGATACGCAAAAACCAGACAAAATGTGCTGATCGTGATTCTTGAGAAATCCGTTGTAAACCGAAGAGCCAAATGCTCTTACCTGGCTTTAACAAGATGGAGTTCTGCTTGGGTCAGACATAAAGAACCAAAAGAAAAAGACAGAAACATGCAAGTACACGAGTGGAAGAGCAGAAATCTCTCGGCATCAATGCCAGATCCTACTGCCTTAAGATTCATATCATCATTCCATGGTTAATGCCTTACTATGATATTTTGACAAGGAGAGGATCTAGACACCGAGGTGTAATGAAACTGATTAAAGCAATAACAAAGTCTTACAAAGCAGCATGCGGAAACTACAACTGAAAACTACTGTCATACACCAAGGAAGAGTCATTTAAGGACACAGACTTTAGCAATAAAATACTGTTCGTGCGAATACAGTCAAAAACCAAAAAGCTCTCCCCAGTGCAGGTGCCAGCCATAACTACCCCTATTCTGCAGACCCTAAGCATAGTTTGGGTGGTAGGAAGGACCATCACTTAAAAATTAGTGTGGGCATCTTAGTCCGCAGAGGGATACAGTATTTAGAATAATTTTTGTCCTGCAGAAAGCAGAAAGGAAATTGCATGATAAATATTCTACCTCCTCTATCTGGCAAACTGTGGAAGATTACTACAAATGGATAATTTAATATATATTATTTTTTAAGTCATACAAACAGTACGCAGCACTGAGACTTTATGGTTTGCATGTTTACAAGTGTTGTTATGCTCCTATAGCTATCACTGAAGGGACTTTTGGACACGCTATAGCATTTGTACTGAGAGTTATACCTGTGAAACTATTTAAATATAAAATTACTATCTCTAATTAGAGGAATGACATGATTAAAGAATGTGTGTTCATACCAGGTATTTTAATCAATTTTGTGAAGAACAAGAACTAATGTAGTAAGAGGAAACCAACTTAATTTGACTCAGCACAGTCATCATGGACCACTTACCTTCCCGTTATTATAAATACTTGTGTAATCTCATTGGAATAACTAGGAACTCTGTACATTTCTCCAGAATTGTGTAACATTCTCTGACTTACCAGCCACCACATATATCGATATTCCTGGTGAAATCTATGAAGCAGGTGCTCAGGAATGGCGACGAGTGGCCCATATATTTGAGTCCACCAGGTTCATCAGAAACTCTTGTTACCTCAAATCCCTGAAGGAAGCACACTTAAGCAAAGACGATTAACGATGATCAATTTTGAATTTTCCCCATGAACTGTAGTATAATTACCAGGCTTATCATACCAATATTATTTTTAAGGCTGTGTGATTTGTATCACAGCTTGCAATAGATTATCTGACAAGATAGTTGAACACTATGAAAAGAGAAGAAGGAATAGATGTAAAGGTGGGGAAAAGCCAGAAGAAAGAATCAAAAGCAGAGAGAACAAAGGAAAGAGATTCACTGAGCTATTTATATCTTACAGTTGAGCAATAAAACATTATTACCACCAATAAGCTCCTGATAAAACAATTGGAGATGGATTAAGGAATGTACAAAGCAAGATGAGCAAAAGATTTAAGATTATTTTTTGTGTTTTAAAACCCTAAGAATGATGAGAAAGACAGACCATAAAGAGATCCTGGTAGCACCAGTGCTGCTTTGTAAACCATTGTGGTTTTGGTAAGCCACACTTGTGTCCAGCCTGTCTCCACCCTTTCTCTCACATATTGAGCATTTTTTCTCATCCTATTGCACTGAGTAACCCTGCTTATCCCCTCATTCTCATGCCAGATTTGTTTTTTCCACCATAATCATAAAGTTGTTATTGCTACAGACTCTACTTGGCCTCCACGCCGGTGCACAGCTGGGACAGAGGATGAGGGCTGGATCGGCTCTTTTATGTCAAGAGCGAAAGAGCAGAGAAGAGCAGTGAGATGGAATCGCTCCTCTTCTCCTCCTTTCCCCCCCTTCCCATATGAACATGATGACTCATTATGACAGAAGTGTAACAAACTTCTAAAAAAGCAACCACAAAACATGTATATATATATATTTTTTTTTTTCTTACAGGCACAGATACGTTAAAAAAAACCCCAAACCTCACACATTCAATGGTACAGGATTAAATTATCCACTGCCAGCTTTTGGGGCAATATTTAAACATTCCACCCTACAACGAAGCTCAGTTCTAAACTACTATATCTGATTTATAGAGGTAGACAGCAAAAACTCAAAGAGTAGCAGCACTGCAACGTCTTTATGCTGCAGCAGGGCTATCATTTCAAAAACTCTCTTTTTCTCCTTACTCTGACTCTAAACCACAGCAACCCCAGTGAGCTGGAAATTACTCCAAGCTTTCTCCTTAGAAGAAACTTCTTGCCCTCTTCTCGTTTTTTGGTGAGTAACACCGTGCTCCTTGCAGTCTGCTGTCACCAACTCAACTCCGAGGACCAGGACCTACACAGGAACTTTACAACTCCGGTGGGGAATGGATGGAGGCACCAGCTCACCCCGGGGTGCTGGGGGAGAGGCTGTCCCCCATGCAACCCCACTGCTCCCAGTTCTTCAGGCAAGGCCAAGTACATGTACATTAAAACGACAAAGCTATTTTTGTATAAAGTTGGTATTACTAATTTGTTAACTATGACAATTTTGCACAGAAACCCTTTTGTTGGAAACTGAGTTTTCTCATGTAATAATTAGCTGTGGAATATTACCCCAAACAGGTGTCTGTAGCCTGTCAAAGTCAGAACAGGTGATTTAGAATTAGCGTATTAAAAGAACTGTGAATTAGCGAAGCAAAAACGTGTTAATTTCTTGTTCCATCTGTTAATATGAATTCACTGCCAAATATTTTACTTTGTAGAACTGTGCTGGGATTGGCAAGAACATACACTATAAAAAAAAAGTTTAAAGGCCTGAATGTTTAAAAATCATGACATACGTTACTGCAAAAATAACTTCTACATTTGAGCAAGGTTTTTTTCTTTTGTATCTTTTAAAACTTCGTAGTGAAGAATACCATATAATCCATAAAATTAAGCTAAAAGCTTTCACAAATAAACTTTAGGGCTTTCAAAACTGAGTCTGAACACAAGAAAATGCAAGAAAATACTACAAATTGTCTTAAATAAAAACTACAATTAATGTCTTTATTTAGCTTTGGAATTTGAGACACAATGTATTCAAATGCTGAAGATATTCAAGATGTGAATTTTTAAACGTAATACTGGTATCTGCATGAAAAGCTCTGTCCTGTCTGTACAGTAGCACGGTTCCTATGAACACTGACGGTCTTTTGTGATAATGAGCATGTTATGAGCTTTTTCTGCAAGCAATGGCAAAAACTTCAGAAACTACCCATCTTACACACCTGATTCTTCACAACAGTATTTATAGCAGTATGAATGATATGTCTTTTTATAATATTCCCCACCTTCTTGTTCCTTCATCTTCTGGCTAGAAGCTGGACTGCTCTTGAGCTAATAGAGAGTCTGGAACATGGCAAGACTACTGCACAAGAAGTGGAATTCAAGACTGGTTTTCAAAAGTGCATAGTTTACATTTGCTATTAGCATGTCCAAGGTTTTTATGGCACTACTGTCTTTAAAAAAAATAATAATAAATAAAGCATTTAAAATATAATTATCCAGCAATGTGTTTTATATATCCATCAACTATTAATGAACATCAGGTATAAATGTCCAACTCCTAATATATGTGACTAATGACTGCCATATATTTTCTAGTGTGAGTCTTTCTCTACTTTTCTGAGCCTTGCAGAGAAATGCCCAATTACATCTTTGCTCCCCATTGTGCCTCGCTTCTTCTCTTATCCTGTACCCTACAGCCTTTGGAGCCTGGTCACCACACAGCAGAACCTGCTCCCCACCAAGGACTGCTTTGGCTCAAGAAAGAGAGAGAACTAAGTACCTGCACAACCACTAGGACTGCAATGAGATTAGAGCATCATGAAAATTCAAACCGCATTGGTGGTTCAACAGCTAATTCCTTCTGCTGGTCACCAGTTGCCCTATCCTGGAGAACACCGTGCCCAGGTTTGCTCACAGGGATAACAGCAAGGTTACAGCTCCAACCCACATCTACATGGTGTCCAACTGTTTGAATTTGATAATTTGCCCTTTGCATTTTTTTACCGGGAGGGTGGAAAGGTGCAGAAGCTCAGGGGAAGATCACTCATGTGAAGCAAATGAAGGAGAAAGAGAGGGGTGTGGAAATGTATAGAAACCTGTCAAGGAGTTAAGTCTTGGTGCATTTCTCACCAAAAGCACAGAGTTAAAAAGATAATCCTGACAGCATCTGAGTGTCTGCTATGCCAAACCTTTCCAAGGTAAGAGGCAGCCAGCATTTTCAGGCCTGGCCTTTTGAGACATAAAGCAATTTACACTAAAATTTTCTTAGGAGACAAATATTTAAGCATTTGCTTGCCCAGTTTATCCCCTCATCACACAACCCTGATAAAACAAATAAAGAGATTTGTAGATGTTTCCCTCAAGGTTGCACGCTCCCGCGCTGCAGCAGGACGCCATATCCTGGCCCCAGGCAGGTTTGTTACTTTAGCATATTTCCCCAGATTTTATTTTCTAGCATGAGGAAATCGCAGAGAAGCCCATATTGCCACTTGGATTGTAAGAGAGCGAAAAGACGCGCACCCAATTACCGCAAGCGTTTCAAGCAAAGCTCAGAGACGTGCAGCAGGTTCTTAACTGCAAATGATATGATAGGTAGTTTCTCCTCCCTAGTTTTCTGCCACATCCAAGAGATTAATACTTACATGAATCATCTGTAATGACTAGCATAATTTAGGGAAGTGAATGAGATTTTCTGCATTATTTATATTATGAACTCACAAGAATATGAATGGTGGCTTATGTAAATTCAAACCATGTTTACAGTAGCAAAGTGCAGGGGAAGGCTGGCAAGGGTTAAGCTGATATTTCCAGAGTTGGAGCTCTTTGTATCAACACTCTATTGCTTATTGCTTTAGTGCTGAGTGATGTGAGTTACAGCCTATGAACTACATATGGGAAACTTTTATTGTTTTCCACATTTGAATGGAAAAATAATTATGTTGCTCACATCTTTCACATACTTAAAGTAAATGCATCAAATGCTTCTCAGGGTGTGGGCCTGAATTCTTATATTCGAAAAATGAAAGCTGACAAAGTTCTAACCTTGAAGTAATAAAGATTTTTTTTCCTTTTTTTTTTTTTTTTTTTTTTTAATGCTTGATAATTCAACCCAAATGTCAGCACAGGCTTTAAAATAGAACACATCTATTTGCTCATAATATTTAAGAAATACAATGTCATTATGCTGTTATCAGTGGTAAAACATGTCTAATCTTGATATAGCATCACCTTTAACAAATGCTTGTGGGAAAAAACTAGCTAATGCATAAAACATTTTATGTAGTTTTAAAATATACAATACATTAAAGTTTTAGTTGACTTATCTGAAAAGACATATTTTTGGCACATAAATAAAAAAAGGCAAGGGAAGAACTTGTCAGAAGGCAAATAAAGTATGTAAATTAAATCAAAGGTAAGGCAGCTACACTTTTTGTATAAATAACTGTGTTAACAGATTTTTATGCATATTACAATATATTCAGATGTATTACTTCTGCAAAAACAAATTCATTGCTTCTCTCAAAAAAAAAGGATTAAGACAATTTATTTTATAAAATTTGGATGGATAGGATAAGAAATGTAATAGCTATCTATGGAAAATAAATATAAAAATTATTCAAGCTCCATCTACTTTATGTTAGTAATGAGATGCACTTCATTCAAATTCCTTTCAATTGAAACAGTGCTGAGAAAGCAAGAACATGATTCTGTAGGAAATGATTTCTAATCTTCATGATAACATACCAATATAACACAATTATTTACAATTGACTAAGAGTTAATTCCAATAGTATAACATCTTTCTTGCAAAAATGTCAGCTTTTATTGATGAAACAAACTAAGAATAAAACATTTTTACTTGTAGTCTAACTGTGCTGTTTTTCATTCTGTTAACCAAAACAACACAGCAATACTGTAAACAAAAAAATAGCATCAAACTGGCTGTGTTTGCGTGATTTTATCAAGAATCATAAGCAGTAGAGTGAAGTGCTTTGGGATTTTTAAAACATTAAAAATAGTTTGAGAAAAACAGGGTTTTTTTTTGTTTATTTTGGAAGGGATTTTTTTTTTAAGATAGCAAACGTATTCCATCAGAAGACATCATCAGTGTCAATAAGCAGAGATCAGGTATCCTTATAAAAATAACTGAGCTGCAACTGTCATCTTTTTAAATGCCCTATTATCATGAATTTTGGTTTTGATAAATTAATGGAAACAACACTTAAACAAATACTTAGCATTCAAACTTATTTCTGTAGTCTGAATTTGTGATGTACATGACAGGACTATTTTCACTAGAGTCTAAATATTGTTTCACTCTCAGCAATTTTCTTCCCTTAGAAGACTTCACCAGTCATGTATCTCAATATTCCTGCAAATAAAGGGTATTACTCAACACTTCCAAGTATGCTTTAAGTTATCAAAAATAAAAAAAATAAATTCTATTTGCAGCCACACAGGTAGCTGTGTGATTTGTGTGACATTTTGAACTCCTTTGTCGTTGCTTTCTGCTTGGCATCCTCCAAGGATGCAGAGTCACAACCGCCAATGTACCAACCCCAGCCGATCCCTCCACCCTGAGCACATGTTTTCTCCTGTGATACACCTTAAATAAAGATTGAGCAAGGCAGTCTGAGAGGAAAAATATATCAAATCAGAAGAGACAGACCCAGGCTGCCTTGGTGTAAAGGACCACACAAGACATGAGCATTGCCAAGACATGGTCCTGGTTTGAAGACCATTGGTGAATAGCTCTCTACTGCAAAGTCTGACATTTTTTTCCCTTTCCAGCTCTGCAGCTGTTTGAAAAGACAAAATTAGTTTAACTCTTTTCTCACGACAAGGCAAGTAAAAAAATTTTAAAAAAAAGACATAATGGTGTGCCAAGACAGAAAACCACAAGTTCATAATAAAAGCAGCTGCATTGTCTAATTCACATGGGGTTATCCTGCTCCTTCCACTAATATTTAAAAGCATGAACAAGTATGCCCATATAAACAAAATACAGCCACTCTGCCTTATCTCTTCACATGGGCTGGCCCAACAAACTCAAATGCCAACACAATAAAAGGAAACAGGTGGCTGAGAGAAAGATCTTATATCCTCTAAAGCAGC
The DNA here is from genome assembly GCF_000699245.1 of Pterocles gutturalis. NCBI lineage: Eukaryota > Metazoa > Chordata > Aves > Pterocliformes > Pteroclidae > Pterocles > Pterocles gutturalis. The sequence goes on from NW_010100272.1 coordinate 206,552, forward strand.
TGCCCTACAAGAAATTCAATCTAAGTACCCCAGACAAACTGCCTCTTCATCAAAGAGCGTTTACACGAGAGATGCAGTGTACCTATTTAGAACATATCTTGTATTGTACTTTCTACCACCAACTGGTTCCCTTTGATTGGCAGAATTTTGGCAGATAATAATATTTGTATTTTTAAAAGCAGTATTTAATTTGTTTACAACAGGTGCTTACTTTCCATTCGCACAGAAGAGCCGTTGTTCCCAAAGGCTCGGGGATAGGACTGTAAGTCTCACGTTACTGGTTTTTCTCCGAAGAGCAAAGCAGCCATTAGCACGCCAAAAAAAAATGAACTGACCTCCCAAGTTTCTGCAATCTGAACTATTTGAAGTGCAGGACGCAGAAATGCTGCAGCAGGTTGGACCGTGTGAGAAAGGATATATGCAGGTGACGAGTGATAGGGCATACCACTTGCATACGGAGAAAAAAGGTTTTACCATGAAACTATGTATTTCCACTTTACTGCGCTATTATATGTCTGAATACTCTAGGGCAGAGTGTGAACTGTTACACAGGTAGCAAGTATTTCCAAGTTGAAATTTTCGTTATGAAGAAAAACAACCATTCTATTTAAACACCACTAAAAATCCATAAGGTTATGATCACACTCAAATAGTTACTCCTAATATTAACCATAAAACCCCACAGATTTCAAAATAACCATTCTGCAACACCCCCAGCCTAGAGCTTAAAATACTAAATATCTCCAGTTTTTTGCTTTGTTCCTGAAACATGCACGCTAATCTAAATCTGCCCTGATTTAGATTAGCAGAGAGAATTTTCTTTTAGATATGGATAAATATGTTTCAGAGATACATCTTTGCATGAAGAACTCTCAAGTTGCTCTTTGATATTACATATGAAATATTTACATTTTCTATTAAATTGAAGAATATATGTGAAATATATAACCATAAATCTAAATATGTTTCTTTACAAATCTCTGTGCTTAGTATATGAGAGGAAACCAGTTCAAAGAGTTTTGAATCTTAAACTAATTACTGAATCCATTAGGGTTTAAGAAAATTTACGGTTCGTAATGGCAGGGGGTGGGGGGTTGGTGCTTTTTACGGAAGATGCTCTCTCCAAGCAGTACAGCAGCAGGTGGGAAGGCAGATGGAGAGCTAGGTGTAGGTAACTAAGGATAAAAGGTGAACAAGGGTGGACCAGTGTCAAAGAAGGAGCTCAGAGGACTCTGTCTCCTAAGTCATTAATGTCACCGTACTTGTCATTGGTATGAACTCCATCCTACCCTCACTAAGGCTGATGTGATTGACGCAAAGTCTGTCCTTTGGGAAAGAGGAAGGTGGACACGGCTGATGTGATTGACGCAAAGTCTTTTGTTATCTGTCCTTTGGGAAAGAGGAAGGTGGACAACGGACTAAATAGAGATTTTTGACAACATACAAGTTAGAGACTGACAGTCCTAAAATCTAGCAATATATCTGTTCAATCAAGGCTTTATACACATCAGGAATATTATTATAAGTGGAGTTGCAACAGTGAAGATTTTGTGGAACACCTTATCCAGCCACCCATTTCATGTTTTGCTGTGTTGGTTTTCACTGTGCCTTGAAAACCCAAGTTTCTTCATTGCACTATATACATATCTAAAGAGAAAATACAGTTAATGTAATAGCAAAATATCTGAATTCTTAGAAATAACTACCGATCATAGACAGCAGCTCTTAGCTGCAGCTGTTTCCATCATGACATTAATTCCCCATTCATTCGAATGGGGCTTAATGGTTCTGTCATAATAATCTTATTGTGACACCAATGGAAGTTCATGGAGACAATGCAACAATGTTAAGATTAAATAAATTGATGTCCCTACTGTGATATGTTTAGCATCGTATTCTGAAATTTCTATATTTGGGGAGCTTAATTATATAGAATTTATTAGTCTGACATATTAACCTCATTTTTATGGCTTCCTCGAAAGCTTCCAGATTTAATTAAATAATTCTCTGTAGCTGCACAAGCTTCTCTTGAATGTATTCATGAGTCTTCTCTGTTCTACAGAAAACGTAGTGTCAGGTTGTAATGGCCAAGTATTTTTGGCATGTCATTGTCCTATTAGAAATCCACAAGTCCAGCTGGCTGTAGTTTTTGTGTATATTACATTTGCGAAACCCTACACTCCACAAATGATTAATGAACCACTCTGTAGATGGCTGTACAAATACAAAACTTGGTTTTGTGCAGAAAGACCCAAGTATATAGCGATAGGTGGAAGAGAACTTCCTGAAATCTGAGAAACCATGTCAAATAGAAAAGAAACATGTAGACAGATTTTTGGAACTGACCACAGTACATATTATAAAAAGATACAGATCAGCCCCTCAAACTTTAGACTGCCGAATTAACGAGTATTGTTTCCACTTCAAAAATTTAATCCTGTTCTGATTTTATTTCCCATCTCTGTGTAAGCTTGCAGTGAAAAGAATATTGAATGTTAGCTCAATCTGTGGAAATATCAATTTCATTATCAGAATCTCAATATGGGTAAACTGTGCACTTCATTTCTAGAATTAATAAGTTTCAAAAAAATGTAAAGGGAACAACAAAGTGCCCCTGAGCCCTGATCCTTGTCTGTAACCACAGGTGCCCGCTCTCCCCAAGGCAGAGGTATCTCGCAGCATTTGACGAGTGCTGTAATATTCCCTGTCAATTTTACATTCTGCTTGGCAGCAGCGGAAACCTGACAGGCATCAGCAGAGTGATTGGCAGTACCATGCCTGATAATGCGAGTCAAAGCAATTGGCAACAGCACCGCTATCCCCCTCGCAGAGTCCAGAATTTACTTATCAGCTCACAGGTGACCTTTGATGATACAAGCTGGAAGGTCATGGAAAGGAGAAGATTTTTTTTATGTCCCTAAAAAATTGTTGCTGGTGTATTTTTTTTGTACCTTATTAGATATTGAACTAAAGCAGCCCCTATCTAGGATACTTCAGCTGCACACACAGCTCCCATTACCTTGTAGGGGTTGCATGGCCTCGGATATAGAAACTTTTTTGGGTGTTTAATAATGTATGTGATTCCTGATTTTGTATTTACATCTTTGACTTCCTCAACTGTAAAAAAAGGTAGTGAAGCCTTTCTATACCAGGGAATTGCTGTGGAGATAAATCTGTTGATGTCCACAGTGAGATCTGAAAAATAAGTGTCTTGTATATGTCCATCATCCCCTGGTGTCTGTCCAGGTTCAGCCCTGCACCTACCATTAGGTTCCCATGTGATCACAAGATTTTTGTCTGAGAGCTCCATCATGAGTCTCTCTTTCTCAAAATCCCCAAAGAATTCCAAACTTGATACCAAAAAGCTCAAGTTCTCAGACCTTACATTAAGCAGTCAGATATCAAAGCAGAAAGGAAAGGGAACCTTCCAAAAGGAGGGAGAAAATGGGGACCAATTTGTTTGGATTAGAACAAAATCAAATTCTCTGAAAGGCTTGGGATGTTCTTCCCTCCTCCACCCTCACCCTCTATTCCTACCAATCCAGCTGTCCCTCCCTACCAACAGCAGTTGCACCTGACATACATATGAACCACACATCCAAAACCATCCCCATTAAAGCACAGATATTACCTTTTTCGATTTTATAACCTGTCTCTTCACGTCTTAGGGTTTTGTGCTCATGAGCACTTGCAGAAAATGCTGCTGTGGTGGAGGGAGAGATTTCCATCACTGGAAGGCAGAATTAAATTGGGAGAGATAACAGAACTCAGTAAAAACGCCGTACATTGCTGGCCTGCTATGCCAGCTCTCTCTGTTGAGGTACCTAGGAACCAGAGTTTTTGAGACAGTTGTCATCTAACACTGGTTTTCAAGCCCCTAAAGCCTTTTGTCCTCACATTGCTTGTCACCGAGACCCTTGTTTGACATGACAGGAGGCTTGAATAAAAGCATCTATTATTCCAAAATATTCTGATCCCTTATGCTTTGCCTTTCTTTGTAAATATTTCCTTGTTTGTTTTTTTGTGTTTTTTTTTTCAAACTACACTGAAATTAAAACAAGATCAAATCTCCCTGCATTTATTGTCATCAGGGTTAGTTGCTTCTAAGAGGAATTTTTCAAGATTTTTCCCAAACTGGTCTTACTTATCTCTCTATAAATTGGATTAGGTATGTATTGCAGCACCTAAGAAAATCGGAAAATTGAAGAATAGCTTAGTTTGAAGCCTGACCACTGCACATCCTTTACGCTTTTCTTCAGCCAAGGTTTATACCCCCCCTAAACTGCTGTGGTGTATGTTGCAATCCACAAAGATTTAAAATTCATCAAACAGACAAAGTGTACATTTAATACTCACATGAGGGAATACAGAATGCCTTTCAATTCATCAAACTCCTAAACCTTTTACATCTTTCATTTTTAAGCTACATGGATTTTGATTTGTACAATTTTAAAAATATTCTGAAGCCTAGTCAATCTAACACTAAAAAGCACTGTTGCACAGTAAGAAATCGAGAAATACAATTCAGCAAACCTGCTATAGTTGGTCCCCAGGGAAGTTTTTTTCCAATTCTGTTTGTCATAGCCCAGATCCATCATGTCATGCTAGCCTAACCTACTACTTCTTTTTTCCTTTTTTTTTTTTCCTTTTCTTTCTTTTTTACCCTTTTTTGGCACACTCCAACTATTTTCTGTTAAACTAGTGCTGTCACAAGAAAACATATAAAAATGCTCTTTTGCAAACATACTGTTTGGTCTCTACTGAACTCTCCAGAGCCACGGATTTCTCTCACTGTCTTTATCAGGGGTGAATGTTGACAGATCACTGAACCTTACTGTCAGCGGTGACAGGCTTAAAGCTGTTTTGTGCAAGGTGGAGAGAAAAAAAAAAAAAAAACAAAACAAAACAGAGGTTTCTGTGCCTTGCATCTAGAAGGTCCCTGATTTAACAACAAAGGCTTATGTTCAAAGATGATTAGCTTAAAGGCATTTCAGAGAGTTTTGATTGTAGCAGCGGTTGGGTGTCTTGCTACTGGGTGAAATATGTATTCCCCTGAGAACAAAGGCAGCAGCAATCCTATTCTGCTGAGATGGCAACTTTAATAATTCCATGTATTTATCAGTGTTGTGTCAAGATCTTAAGGATTTTGCCCTTCAGGTGAAGTTGGAGGTAGATGGAATGGATACGGTGCTGAACAATCCCACTAAGACATACATAGAAAATGTCCCATAATGTCCTGGGGGAGAGATAGAAAAGTTTCCTAAGGGTCTGAATACACATCACATAGATAAATGGCTTCAAGGCTTATGAAAAGAAGGCTGAAGGTTTTACATTGGGCTTTAGCCTATGCGTAAAGTGGTGAGACCAGGTGCTTTCCCCCAGACAGAGAAACATTAAAAAGTATTAGTAAACTATCCAGCAATATTTTCACCCAGAAGTTAAACCAGAAAAAAATTAGAAATGCAGATTCAATATGTATATGCATTGAATATAGTAACACGTCTTATTTACCGTTGAATCTCTCATAAAAGACACAAGTTGAAACATAAATAATGAGTTTTGCTGAAAACAAGTAATAGGAGAGATTATTGCAGTGAGTAGTGGTTTGGGTGAAGCTTGACTGAGCACAGATATTACACCTAGATAAACTCACATGGAAACAAAACACCTCTTTGGATACACAGATGTTTTCCGTAAGCTTACTGTATGTGACCATGTTTGGGGACAGATTTCACCGTCCCACAATGATAATGACCAATGGGGAGAAACTGTTCGTTTGGTGAGGATATATCTAGCTCTTCATGTGCCATCAGAGAGATCTAGGGGACTTCCAGAAGGAAATGCCTCCTAATTAATGATAGTTCAGAGCCTTATGAAGTGTGAAAAACTGTCTGGAGGAATGTGTAGTGTAAGCATCATTCTGAAGGGCCCAGCAGTACAGCGCTAGAAAGCAATAAAAATGTAGGACTAACGGGCAGGACAAGGGGCAGGGAGCTGGAGGAAATCTAAGATCAGATTTTAAGATATTTGGATGCCTTAAAGATACCGCCTTTGAAAAATTATAAGGTCACATTAGGACCTTCACTTTCAATGTTTTGAAAACTTTATATTTTAAGAGAAAAAACACATTTTCCTTAATGTGTTTACTCCATTAAAGTTAGCAGGTTCTTGGCCATGCTTCATTAATTAAGATCTCATGATGCTTCGTGGAGTCACTGGTTTATATGCCTTGACACTGCAGCGGTTCTATCAACCTATTAGTAGGCTGTTCATACTAGAAATCATTTCCACCAGTATCGGCGAGATGTAAACTTTCATGTTATTAAGGACTTTTCATAAATTGGATGCCTCTAAAAGAGAATATCTTAATTCCTCTGAAATCACAGCACAGGAAAATGCCAGAAATATCAGAGAGAAACTTTCTTAATGTGGAAAGCTGCTCACAGATCGATTCTCAAACATATCCATTCTCTTCCGACGTGTTTCTCTTATGCTGTGTCAAGTGGCAGAGCTGTGCCACTGGCCACTGCTGCTGAGCTAACATTAATGTGTCCCTTGACTTTGCCTGGCACCAGCTGTGCCCACAGCCTCTCCGGTTCCCAGTACCAACCGCTGGTGCCAGGAGCACGGCTGAGCTGCGCGCTGGGAGAGGATGCACACGCTGGCAGGTTCTCAGCAGGCTGAGCACTTACCCAGGCTCTGTGGACCAAAACCCCTCATCCCTAGGATCATATCTAAAAAGATTGCAGCTTTCATTTTACACGAGGTTTGGTGATGGTTAACCCAGAATACTGTGCTAAAATCCAGAGCAATAATTGTCAAGCTAAGCTATTTTTTTCTCTTTCTTTCACAGCATGGGTGCCCCATGTTTGCCAGAATTTAACTACATATTTTCAAATAACTGGCCTTTTGTAGTTTAAAATATATTTGTTTCCTGCAGGCCTATTTTCCCTCCTAAATGGATTCATTACTGAAGTTAAAGTTTTACACTCAGCCTGCGCTGCAATCACAGAGGCATGGGATTACTGGGGTGGCTGCACCCCACCCAGGAGCCCTGCTCCACAGATCACCCACCCCAGGGCTGTACTGGGGTACCAGTTGTGTCAATGCACCATCTTCCCTTCCTTCCTCCCCAGTCACGGTGCAGCTCCACCAACCCCTGGATTACAAATCCACTGTTTTCACCATAAGGTGATGGTAGCCTGCCACCATGGTGGGCTGTGCTGAGCAGAAGTTAGCATGAAACAGGCAAAGGAAAATTCATTCCTGGGAGTGGAAAGATCATTCCTCCAGACAGTCCATCAGACAGGCACCCCGAAACTATCCAGCAAGCTGGGTTTCAAAGCTATTCCTACCAGCTGAGGACCACCATCACCACCTGGAAGCTAATTAGGAGCAGCTCAGCCTGTTCAGTCTTAATATTTTAAGACTGAGGCGTGCTGGTGCCACAGAAAAGCTGTACCTGGAGAGGGTGATTTTTGTTCAAACCCAAGCCAGGCTTTTCTCTCTCATTCCATTCCCAATCCTCTTGCAGTGGTGGCACAGATGGGGACTCTTGTGGGACAGGAATCACTGGTGCTCTGCCATCCTGCAGTGCAACTGCTCTGCTTCTATCCAAAGACCAGCAATCTTGTTTTCCTAAAAGCCTTTTCAAAGGATATGTGTACATGGCATCTGTTTGCAATGTATATTTGCCATTAGTGTTTTTCAGTAGGAACGGTGGGGTCCGTATGGCACAGAACATAAGGATTGCCATGGTAATTAGTTATTATTTGGACTAGCAGAGTAACCGCTATCAAAGACTCTTAACTCACTCATATCCTAATGTACCCGACATGCATTTTCTTTGTCTCTGCCCTTTATCTAAAGTATTTTTGCTCTGAAATTACTGCTGCTATGTATCATTTGCCTGACACATTAATCTACACAAGAAAATCAAGTATAACATTTTTTAGGAAAGTTTGCTTTTAAATTTTTTGAAGATTACACATTTTTCATTACAAAAACAACATCTATATAACATCTCTAAATCACCATGAGTTAAAGCAAAGCAACCAAAATAAGAAAAAGTAACACCTCCATAACAAAGCATATATGCATCTCTAGTTGATCTACAAAGAACACAAAAAAGATTATTTACCTGCAGCTTTTGTTCTCTGAGACATGTTTACTATGCATATATTCACAGCCTGGGTCTTATTTCTGAAAGTCAGATTTATTTTTTTTTTAATTCTCAAGCAGCCAGCAGGTGTGCCCAAGCACGCCCAGCGCTCCACAGCTTTCACACCACCCGGGAAAGAACATTTCTAGCTCAATCTCGGAAATACTGCCCTGAGGAGGGCTGCAATGTGAGTAAACACTCTTCAAAGATGAGTGGTCGTAGACATGGAACTGTTCTTTCTCCTCTGACCACCTGTATATATCTAGGAGTGTTCTCCGGGAAGGGCAATGCCACTGCACTTGGTGACAATCCAGTGGAAGCTCCAAGTGAGGGCAGCTCCGTGCTGTAATAAACTGGAGATGGAGCCCGACTGTGCCAGGCAGCTCCCTAACATATCTCCCAAGCTCAGGGTTGAAGGCTGGAAAAGCCCTCTTTCAAGCTAGAAGGATGGAGAACTTGGTGTCTTACTGAAACAGAAGGAAAGGCTTGGCATCTTGGCTTACAGCACACTTCAGTGGAATGGGAAAGAGGGGCAAGTAGATAAAGGGGGAAAGACACCAGTTAGAGCACTCTGCTCCTCTTATCTCTTGAAAGGGTCCTTTTTTTTCTCCTCAATGAAAATGTAACAAGAAAAAAATTCCCTGAGCTTCATCCTGTGCTGCGACCACACGGAGCAGAGCTCTTTGGTCCCAGAGCTCCCCCTCTCCCTTCTGCACCGCGCGGGAAGCAGGGCAGACGCATGGGGTTACAGGAGAAAGTCTGTGAGAAACCCGCAAGTCATACAGCACCAATGATGACCATGTCAGGCTCTTAGAGGAGCACAAGGACTATCCTTTGAGGCTTTGAAGTCTGGGGATGAGAAAAACTGTGTTTGATGCTCAGTAATTATGCTAAGTGGGCAGGTGGGAGCCAGATGCTAAACAACAGCTTCAGATGTGAAGACACTGGTGCCCCAGTGCTCTGCCTAGACCCATCTGTAAACATCAAAAATATTTAAACATTAAAAAAAATTTAAGATCTGATCTTGAAAGCGTGCTATTGAGCAGCAGAGTGTGTTGTACTGGTTGCCATATTGGCTTGTCTAGAGTATTTGGATAAAATTTGTACATTTGTATATTTTATGTTGGATTATCATTTCTTACAGTTTCCACATGTTCTTTCATCAGGAAAATAATGCATGATCAAATTGTAAGTCCTATATTTAAACTGCCTTTATGCAATTGAACTGAAAATATTAGTTTATCTTGTGCTATTCTGTCAAGCAACATTATACTGATTACGTTTTTATAATATTATTGATGCAGATGGAGTATACATAACCTGTGTTTATACTCCATTTCTTGTGCTTACAACTTGAATCTTGGCAAACTTTAAATTTTTTGACCATACCCTTGTGAAGGATCAGAATGTCATAACCCCTTTAGTCAATATTTTGAAAGGTTAATTTGAGTGAGTAATCGCATTCCAGTTCAGAAGAATATTAAAATAGCTAGTTTATGTGAATACATCCATCCTAATGGAAACGTACATTCCAGAAGAGTTCGAAGAATTAGCTTAATATCACTGCTGTATAAAATTCAATGACTTGAGCTTTCAGGCAGGGCTGCGCAGGCAGACTGAAAACATTTTGGCTCGCTTGGGTTCTCATCCACTGTATCTGCTTCCAATCTCAAATTCCAATAAATGAACAACAAAGAAATCAAAAGGAAACTGCGTGGCTCGCCAGCTTGAACCTTGCTTGCAGAGAAACCAGACAAAACTACACAGTGTGAGGAAACAAACATAAAAACACAGTGTAATATGTTTTCTATTGTTTCTGCCAAAAAACATCAATTGGTCCAGATCCACACAAAATCTGCCTTCTTCTGCGTCAATTTACCCCACGTTCACTGAAGGGCTAGTGAGATTTCGTGAGCTTTAAAGTAAACGAGGCCAAGTTCTGTTGTAACCTTCATTTTGTTGTGTTGTAAAAATACCACACACAGCCATCTCTCAGAATTAAAGAGACAAATTCCTAGACAATTAAAACAAACCCTTATGCTCATGTTCAGCTTACTTTTTCTCTGTATAATGCCCGCTACTTCCATGCATAGTTGGGAAATTCAAAGATACTATCCAAACTAATAGCTTGAAGAGTATTAAGAATAGAACATCAGCACAAGCACACAAACATGAAATAATTAAACCCTCAAGGGATTACACTTTAAGATTGCTTCTAAACTGACAGCTTCAGCAGTGCAGGATGGTGATAATAATGTATGGACTGTACTGGCTTCGCCTTGTTATTATGGACTGTATCCCTGGTGTTGACCCCATACTCCACTCTGAACCAAAAGAATGTTTCTCTACAGAAGTACTGGAGAAAAATTATATTCCTTCAAAATACATTGATCTTGTCTAGGCAACAAGACTTCCAGATAGAAAATTATCTATGTATCCTTGTATTGACACTGGCTCTGCCACCTGAGCTAGCTTCTATAGTGAGAAAACCACCAAGAAGTGATAAAAAGCCACCTCTGCCTGATCGATGCTCCCCTGGCATCATCTCCTGCAGCCTGGAGATGTCATGATCAGAAAGAAGAGTGTGCTTTTGTCCATACAGGTATACAAACCTATATAGCCACATACATTTGCATCTTATTGTTGGCTTGATCTGGAGTTAAGAGGAGAGTTAGTGACTAACCTGAACACACCACGTGGCAGAATGTATTTTTTTGAGCTTCTGCTGTTCACTTGCTATTAATCTAAAAGTCTCAGGCCTTCAAGCAGATAAGAATAAAAATTCTTAGTAACAATCACTGTCCTGTTCAAAGTTAAATACTGTTACAGATGGGAACAGAAGGACTTATTGCTGCAGGACAGTGATCGTACAATGCACATCTGGAGCACGTTGCCTACACCCAGACTGGCAGTGGAGACTGAGCGCATCAGATGCCATTAGTCAGAAAATGCGTTAGCAGAAAGAAATTATGATAAGAACACAGCATGGTCAGATGTAAGGAAAAGCACCATTTGTAGATTTGTTAAGCAATTAGGCCTTATTTCAAGCGATTCCCCCAAGGCTTCTTGAGTTAGGAACATTTGTTTTCTTTCATTTCACCTAGGCTTGCTGCAATTCAGTGTCTATAGACTTCTGCATAATCTCTCTTTTTTTTTTTTTATTTTCAGAACTGCCACTCAAAGCATCACCAATGCTTTGACCTCTCTCCTGATCCTTACTGAACAAACACTTATCATCCAAACACAGATATGACAAAAAAGCAGAAAAACAGTACTGCACAAAACTATCAGCCTTTGTACTGTGACTGTTCTCAAGCTCTCATTAATATTATGAATTAAATCAAGAATAGAGTAAGAATAGAGTCACCATTTTGGTTAGGAAATAGCAACGGTCAAGACATTGCTCACAACACCTATATGAGCTCCATCTTCGGGGTGTATGTGACCTTTTTAATTTCCTACTCTAAAATTGACTTTTGGGGTTTCCAATACTTGAAAAAACACTTTTCAGCAAACAAGTCTTAGTATACAGAAATAAAAGGCACTTGTGCAAAACCCGGTCATTCTTAGTCTGTAGAATTTGCCTACCGTTAAAAATACTTTGTTCTCCAATCAGAGGGTATGTTGAGTGGAACAATGCCACACCGCAGCTACCAAATAAATTAGGCCACTAGCAGAATAGCTCTTATGCGGAAAAAGGTTAGCATCATCTGAATAAATAAAATAAGAAATAAATTCATAGAAATCTAAGTCAAAATGCTAAGTGGAAAAAGACTGAAGAAGCTGGATAGTTTGCTTGTAACAAATAATCTGAGTAACTATGCTCTGCAACTTCAGTAAAAATACTGCAGATATTTCAAAGTTATGTATTTACTAGAAAGATCTTTAAAAAAATCTTTTTAAAAAGTATAATGTGTGCTGAACTTTTCTGACATTTACGAAAGTAATTAATTAATATGATTAAGCAAATTAGACTGAGCCAAAGTCTGACTGATTGTAAAGCATGCTGCAAGAGCCACCTGTTTGCTAGAAAGATTAGATACTATGGTGCTGGCAGCTAGAAAAAAAACCCAGAGAATTACAAAAGATAAGATAGAGAAACTTCTCTATATACTGATCTTTCAGATCCGTGTTGTCTAACATGCATCACCAGATTATCTCAGCTTTACCTGATAAAAGAATTGTCCGTAAGGCATTTTTACTTGGAAAAAAGCCCAACAGACTAAGCTAAAACAAAGTCACTGCTAGCTATGTCCATAAGGGTATGTATGAATCTATCTCCTCATCAGGTACCTCAGCACCTCTGGGGATCAAGCTAGACGGTTCCTATGGGCCAGGAAAATCCCCAGCATTAACTATCCTCTCTCTAGTTTTGCTTTCCTTCACCTTGAGGGCAGCAGTGTATGTTCCTGCTGCACAGATGCAATATCTTTGCCCAAGATAACTTTTAACATCCAAGAATCAAGCTTCTGATTAGCAGCAATTGCTATGAGATGCTGTAAAACATGGAATTGTAGGATATTCATTCCTGGCCACCTTTTCCAACTTTAAACAAAACTTGAAAACAGAGCAGAAAGATGCTTTCCTGTTATTTTGTTAAGTTTTTGTCATTTTTATTAACATGAAGCCCCAGTTGCATACCTTATAGTGTCAGGCACTATGTATGCATGGAATAAATCCCTCACCTCTGTCCCTAGGAGCCTGCAGTGACAGTATAAGGGGAGAGACAACACAGCTCTAAAAGACTTGAGAAGAGTAGCACTGGCAGCACAGCACAGACAAGCTGCTAAAACCCTGACTTGGGACAGTACTTGATAGTTCTGGATTTTGAGATCCATACTGACCCCTTTACTGTCCTGGCTACGGTGCTGTTCATATGGAAATCAGGTAAGGTGGGCTTTGCTACAAGATCATCAGCACACTTTGGGATTTGAGTGCAGAGCTCTTCCCCAGGCTCTACAGTAGGCATGTTGGGCTTGTCTTCACGGATAAGTATGAGAAGACTTCAGAGAACCCACTTGGTGTTCAAGTGTAGACTCCTGTGTTTATAGTGCAGTAGCTCAATGGTGCTGGTAAATGGGATCGTCCTCTACGAGCACAGGATCAAAGGTCTTGGAGTCTTGGAGAGGAGGCAGGAGATGGAAGAGAATCATTTTCCAAAAGACAGCCCGAAGGAACAGATAAAGAAACGGACGAGCAGGATCACAGAAGCCCTGAAGAACATGATTTTGAGAAAAGTTTATGGTGTGGGAGCCAGTTACCAGGAGAGAAGGGCCACCAGTTCTGTGGTGGTTGTATCAATCCCATCAACTTTTCCATGGAAATGATGTCTCAGTGCTCACTCTGGTCCCTGGAGACTTAGCTGAGGCTATCATGGTGTCCCATATATTAGATTTCCATCACTAAAAGAACACATTGGAACTTGAATAATAACAAACTTTGCAAATCACAATTCCTGCAAAGAGAAAATGCTAACAAATGGACCTCTCAGTGAAAAAAAAATGCTGGATATAGAAATGAGCAGAACCGACTGCTAGGTATGCTCAATTAGGAGCGTATATGTGGACTTTTCTAGAAATAGCTCAGCCCTACTGCCTGCACTATGCTTCTGCCATACAGATTAACTGAACACAATATTAAAGATGCAGAAAAACTGTGATTTGAAAGTTCTGACATAAACAGTCCCTGAAAAAGAAACAAACAGAGCACACATTGTCTATGCCATTTGTGAGCCAGTGGATCTAATGGTTCACTTACTTTACAACCTGCTTTGGAATAATTTGGCACATCTCTAATTTTAACAAGCTTCAGTGGGATTAGATAAAATGCAGACTTTGTTTACATCAATTAACACTCAAAGAAGTACAAAAGAACTTGTTAACTGCATTTATGAACAAAAAGTAACAAAGTGAGAGTTTGTCCAAACGAAGTTACTGTACAACTTGCTCGGATTGGCACAGTTGCCTCTAAAAGACTAAAAGCAAAAAACCCAACAACTGAACTGCATTTTCAAAGAGGCAGATGTGTATTTTTAATTACATCGGCAGATATAGTCTACATTTGCAAAAACTACATTATCAGTTTTGCATACATCAAATTCACAGAAATGACTGCTTTCCTCCCCATGCCGTGTACACATTCACTGAGTTAAGTAGAAAACCAAAACCATTGCAGCTGAGTTGACAAATACATTGGCCGTTGCTATATTATTATTATTCCTAATTATTTTACCTTGACTGATTATAAGCACGTTCCTCTCTACATGCTACAGAGCTGGAAAGAAAATGATGACTTCAAACCCAGCACTAACTGTCCTCAGAGATAACAAATGGACACATCACATACTCCTCATAAAAAGTTGGCAAATAGTAAGGGAATTAATAAAGTTACAGAGAGGGAAGAAAAAACAGGTAGATGTAATACAGGGTTGGAAAAGCGAGAGGAGAAAAGTGCACTATGGAATATACTATACTATATCTGTCGGATATAGTATATATCAGCTACACCTTACGAAAGATTCAGTCTTTTCGGTGATAAAGATTTTGCCCCCTGTATCCCATCATTTCCACAGATCTGTGTAGGTTCAAACCTCTAAGTAAAATGAGAGATACCTCCAGAAGTTGCTGGTTTTTTAACTCCCTCATGTTCAGCCACTTCTAAGGAAGCCTTCTGTTCCCTTCTCAAGTGGGAGGCAACACACTGCAATCTTTTCCCTCTATCTTTTCCCATTATTGACTCAGAGATTCATAAAACAAGGTCATCACCATAATCACAATGTTCCTAGTTACACCTTATGTGTAGCCAGGAGGCCTGAACACTATATAAACACACTTTTGTTGCTCTAATAACATACCATTTTAATTAGAAGTGACACCTCAAAACAACAGAGCTGAGCTGCTCGTACACGCTGTCATTGGTGAGAGCACTGGCCGGTCAATATTCCTGCCATACTGCAACTTCTCCCTCCTAATATGAGAAAATTAATTCTTACCACCTGGTAACAAGGCTATTCCTCAACTAGCAGCTCTAAAAGGTGTCTCTGCTGGAACAGCCTGGTGTCCTCGAGCATTTCGGATCAAAGGGCTATTGAACTGCGACAACAAATAGAATCAATTTCTTCAACTGGTTCTATGTTCCTAAACTAGCAACAGCGTACCTCAGAGGGTGACTTACCTGAGCTCGGATGAGCGGTGCTGTGGGGTGGCCAGCCCTGCTCTGGCCACGAGACCCAGCAGAGAGCTCTCCTGATCCCAGAACCCGGCCTCTGGTTGGGGACACCTTCGTGCTTTGGTGTTGGAGGACAGTCAGGATGGAGACCTGTTGTTCAGCCCCAGATAAGTTGATCTACAGCTGAACTAAGCCATACAAATCCTGGTGAGCTCTCACCCTGAACTCCGACTACGCTTTCTGCCTAACTCTACCGTGCCACCATTGCAAAAGCTGTTTAACTGCAACGGTTGTGCCGATGGAGAAGCAAAGAAGCAGTCTTTAATCAATGGAGCCACACTAGCTGTATCACAAACCTTATTATTATTGCTTAAGGTAAAGATACTAATTGCAAAAGAGAATTTTTTTTAAAGGAAATGGAACAAAGACAATTCAAGAGGAAAAGGAATTGTACAGCATCAAATGTAGCTCAAACAACTTTTTGGTGGGTTTTTTGCTTTGTGGGTTTTTTTGTTGTTGTTCTTGGTTTTTAATAAAGAGTAAAGAGTGACAATTTAGGAAAGTAACAGGAAAGGAAATGTTTCTCTAAAGTGAAGAAAAACAGGCTATGATAAGAGTTAAGTAAAGAAAAAAAAAAATGGTTTAAGCATAGTTATGGCATTACTGTTATCATGTTTTAAAGGAAGTGTTGTGAATATCACATGAACTAACGAGCATGTTGAGACCCGGAGTCTTTTTCCCAGTAACTACCTCCCAACAAGTGGTAGTTACTGAAATAGTGACAGCCCAAGAAAACAGCCACGCACACACTTAATATTCGAGTAACTGAGTTCATAGAGACTACTTGATATAGCCCATAAGTATTAACACAGACATCTAGATGTATCGGAGAAACCTGACTCCAAAATGCTCTCTAAACAAGACCAGCAATAAATGCAGAATATCACAGCACATATAAATCCCCGACAGGTATGCAAACCCTGGACAATCTAATAGCAGCTTATCATTGACTGTATGCTACAAAACCATTTCAGTTTTCTTTTACATTAGCAAACACCTCAAATTACATGAAAAGGAGAAAAAGTTCGCTAGACAACAAACATTAAATATTTATCAGCCTTATCTCTGCTCAGTCACCACTCCCCTAAAAAAGTCCATTAATTAAACACTTTAGAAACAATTAAAACACTTCTTTAGAAACTTATTGGCACCTGTTAATTCACTGACCCTACGAGGATGGCAGTAAATGTCTCCTTTCATTGCTTCTGTTACCAATAAGTCAGCAGCTTAAAGACAAAGGAGACATGATACAACTTCATGTACACAACATCGCCTTAAAACACAAAAGCCAGTATCTAGAGGCAGAGAAACAGAGCATTTATGTAGACAGGGCAGCACAAATAATCTATTTAACCTAATCTTTTAATTACAGGAAACATCTCGTAGCAAGACATACAAGAGCAATGAAATGACCCAGAGCTAGAAATCAAGATGATATATTTGTGCATGTGAAAGTAACACCAGCAGAATTCATAAAAGAAAACCTCCTTGGGCATTATTATCTTTCCATCAGGATATACTGTCATCACATCGAGAACAGGAGAAAAATGACTTAAAATATGCTATTAAAACACAAAAATGCAAAACACAGGGTAAAGGAAAGGAAAACAAGAGCAGAGAAAGGTAAAATAAGAGGGTGAAAAATGCAGGTGAAAAGAAATATCTATTCGAATAATAAAAAAAGGAGCATCTTCGGGGAGGGGGGGGGAAGAAATAAGGGACAGACCCTAATAGCTTGACAGGGCACAGCACCTACTCTACAGAAACTGCAATGATTTGGGTGTCATTATTTACTTGGTAATGCACTATTCATCAGAGAGGGGTGTGCAAATCTGGCCCTGCTTGGGCAGTATGCAAATCTTCTCCCACTCCTCTGCATGTTTGTAAGGAGAGCTGGCACAGGGTCCTCTGAAGAGTCCTGGCAATGCCACATTCTGCGGTGGGAAACGAGCATCTTGCAAAGAACCCCTGAGATCCTCCTACCCCCTCAAATCTGCGCGAGCGGAGAAGTGTTGCCTGGAAGGGGGAGCGAGACAGAGTGTGTGTGCAGGAGAGGAAGCAAAAATAATGCTAGTAATTATAAGAGAGTCCTGAAATACCAGGAGATGGAGATAATAATTGATCCTTAAAAAAAAAAAAAAAGAAAAAAAAAAGTACACTCCTCTCTGTGTCTAATGTGTTTGCTCCTTTCCCATTTGTGATATTCTGACCCTTTGTTCAGATCCTTTACCTTACTACATCTGAGTTATTACTGAATATTTGAAAAAATTGGCTTCCCTTCCTTTGATCTTCTCAGATTCCATTCTTCCTACTCCCTGCACACAGTTCTTCACTCCCACATTTATTTTCCCCCATTTCTTTGTTTATGTTCAATTTTTACCATATTTCTTCACAGTTTTCTACAGGGGTAGAGTCTATGTTATGTTCCAACACACATTACTCTCTCCTGTTCCTTACTTTGCACTTTTTAACTGATTGTGTAGAATATTTGTTTCCAGAATGACAATTAAAGAAAAAAATATATGCAATGGTGGAAACATGTTCCTTTCACTCCAACTGCAGCCTTAGCTCAATCGTGCTGCCATTGTTTTCCAACAGAACTTGCATTTCCAAACTTGGGAATTCCCATCAGTGTGTTTGACAGAATTTTCCTGTTTTTTTCTAAGAAGTTGTGCATTTTTCAAATGCCAGTAACATACCACTACAGAATTTCCCAAGGGTAACAACTTGGTTTGAGGGACTCTTATTCAAAAGCCTTAGTTCCAAGAAAGCCATTTGAAACAGAAGAATGTAAACTGAATATTTACATTCTATAAATCAAAACAAAACTGTAACCAATGCATTTCAAAATATTGCTGGAGCTATTTTTTACAAGCTGATAAACGGCTGGACATCCTTTCTTGAGCACTGATTGGCAACTCTGTGAGCACCAAACAAAATATCTATTTAATTTTAGATTGTGAATATAATTATTAAAGTCATGATTCCAAATCCTAAAATAAGTAAATAAATAAATAAATAAATAAATTTTCCGAGGGGGCGGGGGGGTTAAAGAAGGGGGCATATTTCAGCTCCATTACAGTGTTTTTACACCCCTGTCTATGGAAGGGGTGAGGGAGGCACTTGTCCCAGGAATGGCAGAACCCAGCCTCAGCAGGGCCAGACCACCCCAAGGCAGGTGAGAAAACTCAAGGCCCCAGCAATGTCCGCTATGACAGTTTGGAGCTAAGAAGCTACAATGCTCAGGGAATCTCTCTGAACAACCTTGACTCCGTTCTCTAAAATACAATAAAATGTCAGAGATGTGAAAATGTATTCCCCCCACTTTTCTCAGCATGTTTAGAAGAGAATCTATGTCTTGCTTGAAAAGGCAGGATTATTTTCTGAATAAATTATATTTTTTCTTTATAGTCTCTGCACCATGAGCCTTTTTTCTCCTACAATAAAAGCCAGGGGATGTTCTAAGCTGTGAAGAGCCATAACACAGCATTTTAAGTGTGGAGGGAGAGTTCTTGTCTCTGCCTCCCACATTCACACCTGAGTGTTTTCATTTGTGGCCTCTCAAACACAGGGTTTGGGCTATGCCAGCCAAGGACCAGCTTGCACAGACTCTGCCCTATCAGCTCACAAACACAAGAAAGAAACAGAAGCAGGGTGCTCTATATACCTGCACAATTACAAAAGATCTACCCCGGTGTAAGTCAGGATAGTTTGGTTGAAGTCCATGTATTAGCATCAATAGGGGTAGGTCTCGTTACCCCCAATGACAATCTGCCCTGTACAATTTAAATCAGGTAGCCCCATACCATGAGAAAATATGAATGATTTGTGAGTGGATTTTTCTATCAGAACTAAAAAGAGAAGTAAAAAAACCCCAGTCAATCCATCCTACATTGATTTAAGTACTGCAGGATGGGGTATTGAAACAGGTAGATGTTGGTTATTTCAATCTCTTGCTCCGTGACACCTGCTTTGTGCCTCCTTTTAACTTTATCATACATAAACAATGTTTATGAATTAATCCAAAAGATCTTTGTACAACCCATAATTTAAAAATACACAGTTTTCATTGTTTTTCAGCAGTAGAAGGAGATGAAGCACAAGTCTACTTAATCTGTCCTGAGAGTCAGGCGTTTGGTGATAAGAGGTTTCTCCAACAGCTCAGGTTAAAAAGCGAATCATTCACTGAACTCTGCAGTATCAATGCAATTCATCTCAGTCCATAACAGATGACATGTTCAATAGAATATGTAAAGTATGCCTCCACCTAGTGATGACTATGTACAAATAATAGAAAATAATAATAATTCTATTACTTCAGAGAATCTTAGTAATTTGTTCCCAATTTCAGACGTTAAAATGGGCTTTCAGACAAATATTCGCTTATACAAATGCACACTTTCCATCACAGAAAATTAGTCTAAAGCTCAGCCTCTAAAAGTTTACCTGCAAACTCTCACTGAGGGCTTGGGGCTAAACATATTCTAGGTTTCAAGTATGTCCAAGTTTTAAACAATAATGCATTTGTAACAGTCATGCCTATGATCAGAAGAACAAAACTAAGGGAGGGTTACTGAAGTGCTGTGTATTTTAAGTGTTAAAAATCATCTGATAATTTAAGTTGGATAGTCTATTTTTAAACGAAATGGTAAGCAAACCACATTTCCTTGCAACTTTGTTTGCCAAATAAAATATTTGCTAAGCTTCTTGGATCATCCTGTTTTGCAGATGCAATTGCAGATGTACTTAGATGAAATTCCTAGGAATTTATTCACCCCAAATCACAGAGGTGGCAATGAAAGGGAAAAGGAAAAAAAAAAAAAAACCAAACTAAAATAAAAAAAAAAAACCTACCACATCAGAATTCAAGCAATCTAGCCCCTAAACCCAAACTCAAGTGCTTAACAACTCTCATAATCTATATAAACATACTCTATAAATAGGATCAATTGAAGGTGCATCCTCAAGATCAATAAACTTGAGGAGGAGGTCTGAAAAGCCAGGGTCCCTTGTAGAAAACGCTCTTCTTTTCATTTGTACCATCTGGGAACTACCTTAAATGTCTTCTCAGGCTGACTAGGGTTTATATTACCATTTCAAAAAGTCTCCCCATCCCATTAGTGGTCCATGAATCACTGCTCTGCTGAAAACCAAGAGGCAGATTATCTAAAAGAGAAGGCAGGACACTATTTGCATTTCTCCCCTTGCATTCAGATTGCCTGCCATTGTCCATTTAACACCTTGAAACACCCCAACCCATCCTTCTCACCCAAAGAATGTCAGCGGGTAGAAATCACTCCGACACAAAGATGTGAATCCCCACCATCTCCTCTGGCATCCCTCTGCGCACAAGTGCGAGGTGCTGCCTTTCCCAGAGAGGACAGCCAAGGCTCCCTGTGCCCAGCCAACTTGAAATATCTGCCTCACTCATTAAAGAGAAACACAAAAAAAATGGAGTAAAGGGACTTCGCCAAGATTTTAAAAAAATGTAGTGGCTGAATACAGAAATACCAGCACCAAACATGTAAACAAGTCAGATTTGATTATCTCTGAGTGAGTTCATTTAGGATTTTTTTTTTCCCCCAAGAGTTTGATAAATTAAAGGACTGTGTGCAATGTTTAGGCACATATCAAGATTTTTTTTTTTTAATATTAGCTTACATTAAGGAGGCTGAAAAAAATCATAATGCTTTTAAATTAATTTAGCTGTTTGCACTCAGGAGATTCACAAAACCTTAACAATACTAAAGAATCAGGAAAGCCAGGCTCCTTTCACGTTTCTGCACTGTGAAAATACCATTTTACCCATTTTATGAGTACACAAAACACATCACCAAAGGCCTCACATCAGAGCACCTTAGGCTTTATCAAGTTCACCAAACTGGATATTTGCAGCGATGATTCTCATTATGTGCTTTATCTCCAGATGCTATTTACCTTTCCCTATCAGCCCTGCTGATCAGCAGATAATCACCATTTTCAAACCTAAAAACTACTACAACATGCATAATTTAGAGAACACAAGTTTACAGCAGCACTTTTCCTTCCTAAAAGCAGACATTACCTCATTTAGCAACCAGCTCAAATAAATCTGAATAGTATGAACTCTTCACTCAAGCACCAATTTTTGCCAAAAGATGTTTTTCTAACCTTTTTTTTTTTTTTTAAATGCACCCTGTCATGACAGTGGGTGCCAAGAGACCTGCACCTTATCCTCTTCAGAGCTAGTTGTCCCCAGGGAAAGGGACAACCTTGGTGGCACTGGCCAGAGCCAGGACAGCCTTTTGGTCTCGTTCGCTGCCCACAACGCTGCCTGCGCCGGCTCATGCGCTGCCCACGAGATGGCAGCAATATGTTTATGAATAATGCAGCAAGAGGCTGCACAGCCCACTGCCATTTCGCATGCGAGACGCCAAACGCCACTTGTTCCTTCATTTAAAAAAAAATATTAAATTAAATAAAACTTCAAAAAACCCCACACCAAAAAAACCAAACCCAACCAACCCAGCCTTCTGTGAATTCAGATGAAAAATGATGGAAAAATAAGCAGCTCTGCTGTCACGCTTTGCCTATGGGTAAACTGTCTGGATTGCTTTTTCATCAGGTTCAGCGTTATCCAAGGTGCTTCTCATGCACTCACATGTTTGTCCAGACCCTTACGATCAGCTGTGCTTCTGCCAAAATTATTTCCTATGCACATTAAGCATTAACCACTGTTATGTTTTATTTTTGTAATGCAGAAAATGCCTATGGCTGGAAATAAATATTTTCTCTTCTGATGGACAAATAACATCTGCACTTCTGAAAGCTGAGCGTAGCTGTCAAAAGCTAAGTGATTCAGATAATTTCTTAAGAAGCACATGTGTATGAGCATACACAGACACTCATACCTATCACAGTCACTCACATATCAGCGCTTACATCCGTCAAGTGATGGGCTCTTAAAAAAGTGCGGTGAGCTATTATGATCATCATTTTTAGCAGACAGACATCTATGTACACATCATGTCAGATTTGGAGAATATGGTTTTTAAATCAGCCTGATTTTCTTTACAGAAAACTTAGGGTCACTTTGCAATATGATTTTGGAGTTCTCTGGGTTTCAGTGAGAACCCAAGCTCTGGTGTGTTATAGGAGCTGTGATGTTTCATGGGCTGCAGTGGGTACCACAGCAGAGGTGATCCGCAGCTCTGCAGCCAGCATCACTGCCGCACCGCACCCATAGCAGCTCCTTCTCCTTCCAGACTTCCAAGCCCTTTCAAGACCTCCATGAGTTCTTGAAGTTACACTCCTCAAGTGATTTTTTTTTTCCAACACAGCAGAATATTCATTATTTTTTTTCATAGGACAATAACTGGGAAAAATGAACTGTCTAGCTAAGATGATGTTTAGCTACAAATCAACCAAAGTTTTGTTGAGAATTTTGATTCTTCCTTCAAATAGTTAGGAATGACAAAAAGTTCCTTATCAGGAACAGACTTCACTATTTCTGAAAAGTAATAACTTTTTCACATTATCAGTAAAATGGTGAATAGGATTTTATTCTTTTTTTAATAATAAAAAAAAAATAAACAGCTGTCCTAAATTTGTAGCCACAAAATGCACGAGGCCCTTGCTGACACCGCTGAGGGTTTTGTCTTACCCCAAAGCAGACACAGGAACCACAGAAAGTGAGAGAAATACATTAACTATAACTTGGCAGCAGCTCTACCTTAACTGCTCAGTTTGTCGCTTTTATGAAGAAAGTTGCTGTTCCTTGAAACTCTCAAAATGGTATTGTAAAGGCATTTGTAAAAGCATTTTTGTGGTGGTGTTTACAAAGCAACTTGAATTTCATTTCACTCTCAATATTCTCTCTTCGGGTTAACGTGAGGAACATCAAATCTAAGAGTGAAACACTGGTGAGAGAAGGCAAACATGCTCATTTGCCCAGGATGGTTAAATCCTGACCATTGCTCACCTGGCACTTCTGAAATGAGGGTGAAACTGTATATCCCATAGCTTATAGGAGTGCCCCAGTTATCAGGATCCTGCTTATTCTGGACTAGATAGGATCATCCTCCTTCTCAACTACTGCTTCTACCGAGGAGCAGCTACGGTCAACTCAGGTAAAGTTATTACAATGAAACCTGCCCTTTTCATACACACAAACAAAAATAAAATTACCAAGCATCTCTAAATGCCTCTCATCACCTTAAAATGTCATGTTAAAGTCTTTAGAAGGCAAAGTTACTTCTCATTTGTAGAAAGTTTAGAACCCGTACTGTGTGCAATTTTCTATTTTCTGCAAAAAACTTTCCCCACAGTCTAGGATATTTTTTGGCTTACACTATGTACTCTCTCTCTTACTTTTCTTTTGTCATCAACAATAAAAATTTGTCATCCAGATACACAATGAAAACACAGCTCTACTGCCATTACTTGGGGAGGCACTCTTTATCAGGGAGTGCAGGGATAGGACAAGGGGTAACAATTTTAAGCTGAAAGAAAGTAGATTAGATGAGCTATCAAGAAGAAATGTTTTCCTGTGCGGGGGGTGAGGCAGTGGCCCAGGTTGCCCAGAGAAGCTGTGGATGCCCCATCCCTGGAGGGGTTCAAGGCCAGGCTGGATGAGGCTTTGAGCAACCTGGGCTAGTGGGAGGTGTCCCTGCCCATGGCAGGGGGTGGAACTCGATGATCTTTAAGGTCCCTTCCAACCCAAACCATTCTATGGTTCTGTGATAAGATCCTCCCCAGGTTTGCATGCTCAGAGCACTACTGCAACAGCAGATTCCAAAAGCAAAGGTTGTGATCTGAACTGCTTGACACCTCGGAAAATCTGAAGGCTCGGTAAGACAGTGAATTAAAGAAAGCATGGTTTCATTAGTAGCTTCTGGTTTAAAGGAAATTAAAATATAATAGAGAAATTAACAAAGAGCCTATTTTTCAAGAGATGTAAATCAGAAATGATTCCAAAAACATCCATGGAGCTACACTGTCATAAAAGTAGAATAAGAGTCAGTTCTCAGAATCCTGAAGTCAGTATAAATGCTGTACATTTAATGTCCACTGTCCACATCTCTGACTTTGCATTCTCTATGCTTTTCTGTCAAATACAGTAAGCATTTAGTGGCTTTCATAATTAAAAAAATAAGAATAAAGGCAACTAAATTCAAGAAAAAAAATATTCACAGGTCTTGTTGCATTTAGGTTACAAAAGAAAATAGCCGATATATGGAGAGGTCAGAAGATGTTCTGCATATTTCTGCCAGGGTTTACTGAATATTTTGGCGGCGGCTTTGCTGCTAAGGTGACTAACAAGACAGTTAGAAGAGAGAAATAGAAACACATTGCAGAGACCATTCCACATTGTTGTGTTCAAAATCTCCCACTTACCCCAGTAAAAACAGAGTACTTCTTACACAACAATGTACACTTGAACATGTCTAAGATGATGGTTAAGACCATTTCTTGTGCTTTCTTTTAAGCTAGTTATAAATCCATTATTTAAAGAACCTCTTGCTGACACCATCTAATAACTCTGTGATGTGGTTAGGTCTTTTCATTAGACAATAATACATATATTCAGGTCCCCAGGACAGAAGTTAAACCACAATCACCGCAGTAACTTCCAGAATTGGACAAAATGCTATAGAGGTGTTTTAAAATCACAAGAGGCAAGAGTGTTGCCTGGCTCAGGAAAAAGCATTTTCTCTGGGGCAGGTTTGGGATGAGGAACATGCTCCAACTGCAGATAAGAACCACCAGAAGTTTCACATCTAACTGAAAGCAAGGTGTCTTTCTTAGATTTGCCTCCTCTCTACAGCATTTACTCTTAAAAACATTCAAAGAAATCCAAATACCAGTCCCAACCCAAGCCCCTCCACATCGCACTCTCAATGCTTCTCTAGAGAGATCACGGAAAAGAAAATGATCCCTCCCATGGCAAAAGGCGGTGACTTAAACATTCCTGGGAGGCATCCAGATACTACACTGATCCTACATTATGTAGAACAAAATAGCTTACCATTCAGATTGTGCTCTTGGACAAAGCTGGAGAGCTTCACGGAGAAGGGAGTTACCCCAGATCAGCCCCATAAATGTTATTATATATGAAACAGCTGTGAGATAAATTCTTTGATATTACACATAGGTACGGTTGTACTTTCAGCTGTCTCACTGTTGAAATACTGGATGTCTTACACAGATTACTCTATTTGCAAAATACACTTGCAGTTCTTAGTTGCGTATGACTGCATAACCCCTTACAGCTGCAGTGTGTTGAAACAAAAACCAATATCACACCGGATCTGCGGCAAGAGCCGGGGCACTGAACTCCAGAAATTCTGCATATGAAACCTTCCTAAAAAATGAACTTGGTAAAACCAGGGAAAAAAATATTACTGAAGAAAGTAAAAAATGTCTGTTAGTTAAATGAATAGTGCTATTAAGAGAACAAAGCAGCTTCACCAATTCATAAGTATTCTACTCGTGACCCTTTCTCACAATCTTCACCTCTCTTCTATTTTTCCTTTTCTTTTTTGAATCATCTGAGAGAAATCTTCCAAAACCTCTTCAAGGAAATAGTCTACAGTCACAAGCTTTGTGCTAATGAAGCTCTAGAATTATGAAGCCAGAGGTCAAGAGTACATCTTCCACGATGTCTGGGCTGAATTTGAAATGAGAAGGACTGCTTGACTTAGAGTAGGGAATGAGTAAAGCAGGTGAAAGGACAAACTCCAGTTGAAAAGTTTACTAGAAGCAAAAAACATTGCCTGTTGAGAAAAATCTGTAAACTAACCTAGTTACTGGTGCCTCAGCATCTGTATTAGCACTGACTGCAAAACAGCTCATCATGTTCTTTTCTTTTTTGATAACCGGCATCAAAATGCACCTACCCAACATAAAACTAAGCCAAATAAAAGAAAGAGGAGAATGACAGAGTGACATAGGCGCTGTTTCTGTTCCAGTTGCTGACTGACAACACTGCCATCCCCTAACATGGTTTTATTTAGTTATTACAACCATCTCTCTGTAAATGACACTTAGGATTATTTAAGATTATGTTGTAATCCTTTTAATCCTCAGTGCTTTAAATTTCAGGCTAAACACCAAAGAGCAAACTAGCACTTAGTAGAAATATTTAAAGCGTGCGATTTGAACATAAATCTTCTTTTATTCACCACCCCTCTGATGAAGACCTAGTGTATCGCGTCATTCAGGCAGCGAGAACAAACAGTACCGTATCTCACTGCAGGCTGCTACGTTTCCCCACATCATGTGAAGCTGTTTCTAACCAGTTCTTTTCCTTGGTGCTAGCTCTATCATCAATAAAAGAAATGAAAGGAAATCAGAAGGTTATATTTTATAAGGCGTGCATATTTTGAATTACTATTATGGAAAACTTGGAAAAAAACCCACCCTAGAAATAGATTGCATGCACAAATTGGATAGTGTGAGAGACAGATCAGACTTATCCTGTTAAACAGGGAGTAGCTCAATTAAAATGAGTGGAGTAACACTGCTGAAAACCTCATGATCAAGACCAGAAACCCAAATCTTCCTGCCTGAATATCATTTACTTGCAGTTTCTTTTTCTTTTTTTTTCCCCTGCATCGATCATGTTTCCAATTAATTTTCTTTATGATACTCCTATACTCCATCTTCTTGTTACCATCCATTAACTGTCATATGCTTAGATTTTAAATTCAAGATTTCCTTCTTTTTCTTCAAACCAAAATCTCAATAGTCATTTGCTATTTCTAATCTATAATTCATGAACTCAAATTGAGCATCCAGGCTAAATCAAACTCAAAATTCTGTAGCTACTCCTGGTACAACACATTAGCAGAAAGCAACCATTGCTCTGTCTGAATCAGAAAGGAATGTTTTATTATTCAGGCAGTAATGAAACAAAAACCCACCAACTATGCTTTGTTGCCACGCTTTGGAGATATTATCATACTTAATTCTGATTGTTGCAGCGTTAGGCAGCTAATGTATTTAATCAAACGGCAATGCGAGGCATCTATATTTAGGTCGCCAAAAATAATTTAAAAATCACCCATGTTTTTTTTCATTTCAACAAATCTATTAATAAGTAGACATATATTATCAATCTTATTCCCACCCACTAGGGATAAGTAGAGCATCAGAAGTGTTTCCTGGAATATTCAGTATCCAGGTACAAACTGACCTCTCCGCTTTCCGACTCGCCTTGGATTCCCTCCAGACTATCTCATAAATCTCTCCCTCTCTCTAGTCCCCTTCCCACTCTATCTGCTCATGTAACACCAGTCTCGTTCAGTCCTTTCCCTTCCCAAAATGTCACCACTACTGATGCCAAAGCCTTCTCCTCTTTCGCTCTTACCATCTGGCACAATCTTCTTGTAGCTCTCTGTCTAAACAATGCTCCATCCCTTTTCAAAATATGTCTTAACATATGTCCTTCCTCCCATGCTTTTACTTCTTAATGCCTCTCCCACTCGCTTATTGGCTTGATGAAGACAAGTTTTAATGGGTTCAAACAGTAGTGCATGAGTTTTCTTTCTCACATTATTCTGATTCAGCGGAGTTACACCTCACACCAACAGAAGTGAGAAGAAAATGCATCGCAACGTCTTTGTACAACCAGTTGGGTAAAGCAATAACAGAGCTTCATTTGTCTTTACATCGGAAATGTATTAGCTTCAATGAATCACCACTCCAATATGCGTTTCCAAACAGAAATTTTGCTTACTGCAAAATGAGAAATAAACCCTAGAAGCTCAGAAGACCTCTCAGAGTGCTCAGGGGGTTGCAGGAGTGAAGGCTAAGGTCATACTTAATCACTTTCCAAGCAAAAAAGCTGAAGATTGACAGCAAAACCAAAATATTTATTCTAAAAATACCTATGAAATGACAAAGCTCTAAGTGTTTTCTCAAGACAACCTGAAGGATGTGGGGGGTATGGAAGCATAAGTCTCACTGTCTTGAAGAAGAGGAATATTCCTAAATATTACACGCTCTTTAAAAGATGTCTAGAAAAACAAACCTTGAAAAATGTCTCTGTAACACCCAGTTGACCCAAAGAGGTTTATTTTCAAGAAGCCATGTACAGTCCCTTAGGGGATTTTTGTGTGTGGTGGGTTTTTTTTCTCAAACCCCAGACCCAGGCACGGTTGGTTCCTCCAGCATTTTACATTGGTGATGATGCCAAAGGACTATCTGGTAACTAACAGTACCTTGACCCTGACATGTTCCCTTCTCATCTCTCCTTATTTTATTTGTATTGTTAAAAAAATCTTAATGTTAGAACTCTGGGAAACAATTTGGTTCATAAAGAATAATATTTTGATGTGGTTTGATGCAACTTTAGTGAAACAAAAACAAAACCCCAAAAAACCTTTCTACTGATATTCATGGGAGTTGGATTATGTCCAAAACCTGAAGATGTTGCAATAAACCATTTTAGCCCCTAGATTTCGGAATGTTAACTGGGCAGTAACGTTTTTCTCATCCTTTCATCTTCTTGGGCCTTGATCCTCCCTTTCAATTCAATGGGATTTAGATGAAGTAATTAGATAATATTCTTTTCCATCAATGAAGAATAGTCCTATGAGAAATACATGTCTTTCTATGTTGGCCCTGACAGAGGCAAGCTTTTAAAATCCTCCCCTCCCCTTCTAGAAATGAACCTGGGTCATCACCGTCTGGGGACCCTGAACAGCAATAAAAATAAACAGAGTAACCGCACTGTGTTGGAGCAATGCTTGTATAAGCAGTTTGAAGAAGTTGTGTTTGTGGAAGTCCTTTAGGTCAAGATTCTAGGCCTGAACCCAAAGCAATTACCTACTAAGTTTTAAAAACAAATTGAATATAGAGCATTAATCAATAAATCAACAGGTTCTCAAGTGTTTAGGAGACTCAGTCATCAGAAATCCTTCTCTTAGAAAAATAGTAAACTGATGCTTGATAAAATGTTACACTCCGGTATTGGTAAGAAAAAAGCTGTATTAAATCATTCTCCAGTTATTAAAACCACGAAAAAAACCAAACAAACAAACAAACAAAAAAAAAAACCACCTACCTCTTAACTTCAGAGAGTTTATACTCAGACGAGCAATGAAATGCATGCACTGCTTCTTACCTGAAAGACGTTCTTTCTGCTGGATTTCTCCGAGGTCCACTCAATGCGAGCACCACACAAATCCACACACTCAGGTTTATATCCTGGTTTCTGGAAAGAAAAAAATAAATCACCATGAATATGGCCTGACTTTTCATAAAAAACGGGGACAGTTATCAGACAAAACAAGAATAGATCAGGTTCAAGTGACAGATCATTGTAGCACAGATGCTGGTATTACCAGAGTTTGTTGTTCCCTGGTATTAT
Source organism: Pterocles gutturalis (assembly GCF_000699245.1). NCBI lineage: Eukaryota > Metazoa > Chordata > Aves > Pterocliformes > Pteroclidae > Pterocles > Pterocles gutturalis. Next base: position 236,293 of record NW_010100272.1, read on the forward strand.
AAAATAACGACCCCTGAGGTGTCTTAACTCAGAAATAAGGTTCTTATACTAGATACATAATTTTAAAAACAGTCTAATATAACATACAACAGATCAAAACATAAATGGAACCACATTGACCAGCTAGTTTAAATTCTTGCTTTGCAAAACCTCTCAAAAAGCCATTGGGTTTCAAGGTAAAGGTTTGTGGGGTTTCCAAATGCAGATTTAAACTGATGCAGCTGGAAAGGACAGAAATTAGACAAGCACATACATCGTATCTGTAAGACAAGCTATCTCCTTTTTCCAAACAAATTAGCATTCATAGTTCAAAAAAAAAAAAAATTTAAAAAAAAGCTCTGAGGGCATGTGTGACACCCAGAAAGAGCTCAACACCAGAGTAGCTCCACACAGTTTGCTACTTCACAATGTCATCTGTGCATCCCAGAGTGACACAGCTCTGCCTTCCCAGCTCCTCCGTATGGATGCAAAATAATTCAAAGAGCAGATTTGTTTGCCTGTATCATTTACGTTGCTGGGAGTTGGTGTAAAACACAATAATCCTCATTTGCCATCTAAGCTCCTTCTCCAGGGACTCCGCCTGTGCAGCAGTCCTGGCAAAGCCCATGTAGTTTAGAGTAGCTTTTGTAGATTAGGTTACTGCACATCCCAACAACAATAAAAACACTCCTGTTAATGGTATAAAGCACCAGTAAGTCCCTTTTGGGTAAGATATGGAGTAATATCCACATAACATAATTAATCAGATTGATGTATCTTTTTTTGCTCTGTTGTTCTTAAGCCATTTCACCTTAAAAAAATCATATTGGTGACAAAGAAAACAGACTTAATAGAAGTTAACAGTAGCCAGTCCAGCATCAACCACATAATCAACTTTCCCAAGATTGCTCACTGAATTTCTCTGATGTTGTTTTTAAAGGCCAAAAAAAATGTGTGTTCTCCAGGGTGAGATGGGCAGAAAAGGACCTATTTAGGTTAAAAGCAGCAGAGTAAAAAATCCTGGTCAAGTCGTTTGCAGCCAGAATCTTTGGCATTTTTCAGTACTGGAGTTATAATTATGTTCTCCATTTGCCAAACCATAAAGCCACCATGGTTCAGCTCCTCTGACACTGACAGTCCTGTGTGTCTCTGTTCTTTTTTTCAGTTTTTAATTTTTTTAAGTAGAAAAAATATGCTATTCAAAACAGAAGGATGTTCTTCTGGCTAAACCTCTGTATGAGCAGGGTTTGGATTTTTTTTCCCAACTCTGCCTCAAACTTCCTGCCTGGCCTCTAACAAGAGCTGAACCTTTCTGAATTTCAATAATAGATCAAAACTGCACTATTGGTACTTGATTTTACAAAGATTTTGTGAAATTTAAACCCAACTTATTAGAACAAACAAATATTCAAAGATTAAAAAAAAATATTGAACTTTCAGTATTCCAGTAGTATACTTTTTAAAAGTAGGGCTATGGTGTCTCCTTCAACTAGGTCACTCTCCTTGGCCAGGAGAAACCACAGGGAAGTTTTCTCCCCATGACTTCATGCAAGGACCAGATCTGCACTTGCACAGAGCAGGCAGCTCTGTAACCCATCATGAAGACACAACACAGCCTTGTCAAAGTGGGGCATCTTGCTTTCTTTGAGAAAAATTGCCCAAAAGGATAGTTTCAGTCCGAAAATTCTTTAACAAGAAGGGAAGCTTTATTCCACTAATGGAAAAAGTCGAGAAATTTTGGAAACACACAATGAGATAAAAAGAAGAGATTAAAGCATAGACAAAGAAGCAGGAAATAGTTTCTTGATAGTGAAGAATACTGGGCTGCAGAATATTTTCCTCGGGAAAACTACCATGGTATTACACAGTGAAGTGAAAAAACCATGGAAAGCCCAGGGAAGTTTTGCCAGAAGATGGAATTGTGAATTCTATAGGACTTTACCACCTCTAATTTCTGTGTGTATAAAACAGTGCACTCAGTGCACTCACAGTTTAATTTTGTTGTAGTAATTTAGAGTTGACTTATAGTTTTGATTTTGTAACAAGCAGAAGAAAAGTGCAAGTACATGCATCTCCCTTTCCAGAAGTAATGGAATGCAATCTCAGAGTGTTGGAAAGATGAACACTGTTCTGCTATGTACAGCGATCAACTGGAATGCTTCTCTTTTGGAGAATATTAGAAGGCCAGGCTGGATGAGGCTTTGAGCAACCTGGGCTAGTGGGAGGTGTGCCTGCCCATGGCAGGGGGTGGAACTGGATGATCTCCAAGGTCCCTTCCAACCCAAACCATTCTGTGATTCTATGATTCTGTGAGAATTGAGCAATTCTGCCCACAACAGGACATGAAATCTCTATAAACACGGTACGAGACTTATGGGTCTGGCATAATGTAGGAAGCCTCTGATGAAAACTATTTGTGAAACCATTCAGATCCATCAAGCCTGAAAGCCTGCCCACCGTGCCCATCATCCCTTCTTCTGCACCGTGAGAGCTCCATGCAACGGGGAGCCCTTCTTAAATCCATAGGGATATTTGTTTTGAAATTAATTCTGGCCTAAACTTTGTCCTGTTACATAGAGTTTGCTTTCCAGCTTACACATGACCCAGAGACTCTGCAAGAGAATAAGTTAAGGTTACTGGGAAAGCCCGAGCGCTCTGCGTCCTTGCTTTGTGTCTTGCAGTCAGAGCAATTAATGTTAGATCAATGTTGTTGGAGGGGGTTATGCTGGAAATTGATACAAGTGTCTGCTGCAATGAAATCTTCCTAAACATGAATATGGATTTCAGCAGCATTTTCACTCACTAAATTACTTTGCAGATGGGCTAATAACCTGGGGTTAAAATAACCTCTGTTGAATAAACTATCTCAGGGAATAAACAGGCTACTTTTTTCCTGGTCAAACAGACTAACAGATAATAGAATTTAATGCTGGTAAGGTAGAATGGACCTGCTATCCGGTTAGATCACAATGTCCTTAATTTAAAAGAAAAAGCAAGTTATATTTATACGGATACTAAAAAAACAAAAAAAAGGGTATCAAAAGCACGACCACTAATGATCAAGGCAGCAGCAAAAGATAATGATTTAGCTACATGAGATGCAAACTTGCCTTTTCAGTAATATTTGTAAACAAGCTCATTTTCTGAATCTCTCCTCTGTGTGCTTTAATTGCTGCGCTCTAACTATTACTACTAATAATACCAGATACTGTCACTAGCTTCACCAGCAAGCCACAGATCCCAGTTTCCTCCATGCAAATCAGTAGGAAAGTTGTTATAGTGGATCCTACATTTACAACTCTACAAAGGAACAACAGAAACTCCCTTTAGCTATTACTAGTTCTTTACATTAGAATGTTATTAAAGATTTTGGTAAATATAATTTAAAATCACCTCTAAATGTTATTCTATCAGAAAACGAGGTATGACTAGAACGTGCCTTCATTCCCCTCTCTCCTGTTGCCTTTACTGTGAAATACCATTCCTCCTATAATGATGCTGTCTTATTTTAAATTTTCACTTCACGTACAGTTTTTAATAATTAATGAATTAATATCTTTATAATACAAAGGAACATAAATCTTTCTGTTAAGTCACATCATTTTCTTGCTAACAATAAAAATGTTTCATTATAAGTCATGCTATCATGAGTGAACACTGCTTGTATTACACTATTTAATTAATGGTTGACCTCCCCTTCTTCCAAAGTAAAACTACAGCTAGAAAAGAAAACAGTAAACAAATGTTTTCTATTGAATCCTTTTTTGTATTATTTCATTTCCACTATCAAAATTATATCTGGTTAAATGGTTTACAAAGGAAATAAGCATGATTCTATGATTACGTTTGCTTTACTGGATGAGACCAACATTCCAGTTTAGGTTTTTTTGATGTGTGAAATTTGGGGTTAGAAAATTGAGTTATAAGATTTTGAATACTGACATCCCCTGGTTTTTCAGGTTTTACCCAATTTGTTTATTTAACATTGCATGTAAGTTGTATGCAATAGACAGAAAATACAACTTTAACAACTTTTTCTCACCTAGTGAACGTTGAGTTCACAGCCCCAGCGTTCAGATCAGGCGTGGAATAAAAAAAACCCCGCTTTAACTTTTTTCCCCCCACAATGAGCAAAATGCAATTTTAACCATGTGGGGGAGTCTCAGAGAAAAGTCAAGTCTCCTGTGTGTTGAGATTCTGCTGGTCAGTTTGTCTCCTGGGGTTTGGGTGAGTGTTTGCACAGAGAAAAAAGAGGTAGCAGGTAGAAGTGTAAGACAGATAGTAAATTGTAAGACCAGTTTGAATATGTTCACCCGGGACAACTTTTTTTTTTTTGAAGAATGTCTAATTCAACTTTAAGGAAAAGATTCTGAAAAAAACATTAATTCAAGTGATACTGTATTAATGGCTTCTGAAAAACAGTATTTTCCATCTGTACTGACACAAACATGAGCAGAAATTAGCACATTTCATCCTTTACTTTCTTTTATTGTTTCATCTATTTTTATTTCATTGTGACCCACATCTTCTTTCCAAAAAAATCAGGGCATAAAAAGAAGTACTTTAAAGCTGATTTTATGGCAGGTGGCATTGATAGATCCAGAATATATAGAAGAAAAGGTTTGCATCACCTGCTACAGGAAAAAATAGCTTATTGTTTGTGACTCCTGCCAAAGAGAGCACCTTTGTGGCCACCCATCACGCCAATGAGATTTGGCAGGTTTGATCAGGCCTTGAGAACCTTTCACAACGGGGCTTTGTCAAACCTGTCCCTTCCCTGCCCACCGTGTCACACATTTACTGAATTCCCTTTTTGTTGCCCACGTTCAGGTAGGTAGGCTCAAACTCGGCAGTAACTAGCACTGAAGGGATGCACGCCGTTATTGCTTGCGCAACGGAGCTGTCACATCGCCAAAGACTAAGATGGGTGGTCTTTCCTTGGGGCACAATAAAAAGGTACGGCAAATTTCACTTTGTAGTAACTACAGGCTACAGAAATTGCATTAGCTGCATTAGACGGAGTCATAGAAATATTCAGGAAGGTTGGCGGGATATGGTAGATGTCACGTTTACCCTACGATAAAAAATCACTTTGCTAACTTATAATGTTTTCTGCTTTGGTAACACCCTATATTAAGGTGCCATTTATAAATAATTTATTGTTATTTATTAATGTATAAGCCACTTGATAGGATGGTAGATAACAACTTAAATTCATGTATTAAAGATGCACATACACGGTTTAATACAATTTACGTCTCACAATATCCTCTGTAACAGATTCTTATCGCATCATTTGTTAAGCATTTATTACTAATGCATTTTGTAACATGCTTTATAATGTATTCTTTGAGGAAGTAGCTGTATTTAGTGATCATTTTCATAAATAAGAATAAAGCAGTTATAAATGGCACCTTAATTTAAAGTGTTACCTTCACATTACTGGATAGTGACTCACCATTTGTCTCCCTTTGCAATTATTCTCAAAGTGCACCTCTTAATAAAGGACATGCTAAGTCCTATTTCTTCTCGTGCACCACATCTGATTAAAAGTTTATCAAGGCCTTTTCCTTCACCTAATCTCAGATTTTTGAAGGTTGCTGGCTCAGTCTGAATTTGTCTAATGCAAACACCAAACTTTTTATACTGAAATAACAGTTGCAAGGAAGCTGAGTATATTGGATGGTTGGTTGCTTACCAGGTTGGCCAGCGCCGGCTGCTTGGATTCTTTGTAGAATTCCATTTTCCGACCAGTGAGGACAATCCAGGACGTGGACCAGTTTTTCCTTAAAATAAATAAAATTTTTTAAAAAGAAAAAAATTATCAAAGTATGCAAGCAGCAAGTCAAAGATGCTCCATTTCTAGACTTGATTTTTAATTATTTTATGTCATTTACAAAAATGGTCTAAAGTCAACATCTGCAATGCACTTCCACTAATATTAGTGGAGGTGCACCATCCTAAACATACCTGAATGTGGCCAAACAAAGCTTAAAGGACTCCTTTTTACTCATTCGTGTTTTAAAGACTGTGCTCCTTTTCCACCAAAGTGCCTTAACCACAGAAAAATAAGGGGATTATTCACACGTGCTTAAAGTCCCCATATGCTGAGAGGACTCCAATAGCCAGTGACCTTCTGGCAACTAGCACTTTAAAATGGAACTGAGAACAAACAAATAATGTAATTTTGATCTGATTATATGGTCTATTTTGAAAGTATTTGGGACCTTTCTCTTTTCCCTAGATTAAAAATTTACAGGAGAGATAAAAACAATATCTGGGAGAGGTTTAAATTACCATTAAACTTCAGTAGTTCATGGTACAGCTCTAAAGAGCTAGCAAGCTGCTGGGGCCAGGGAGAAGTCAAAACACCCACAGGTATACAAAACAGTGTCCCATGATGCAGAAGAACATAATAATCAACTCAGAAAAAAATGCTATTTTA